>NC_065521.1:12835939-12849863 GCF_006386435.1 Epinephelus moara | reverse complement strand
CTGCATTGCGATATAAACTGTGTTTGCTTTTAATGTTTATTTATCTATTTTGTTTTGTTTTCCTCTCTTCTCTGCATTCACGTGGATAGTTTTTTTTCCCAATTAGCAACCTTATTGAGAATCGGTTAACTCAGCCGGCTTTTAGTTCTTCTTCATGTGGATATCATCGTGTGAATTAATTAAGGTGTATTCATTAAACGCTTTCTAGTCAGCTCGAGGCTGTCATCGTCTTAAACTCATCACACTGGTTATGTGGTGTATAGACACTGTTAGAAAACATGGTAAAACATGGGATAAATACAACTGAGTGAAAAAAGCAATTTTTCAAAAATTATTATTATTATAAATTATTATAATATTAGTTTTGGGTTCCACTGGAAGCTCCCTCCCTCTTTCAGTACTTTTCAATAAAGGCGCACTGCGCTTTTTCGCACGACTAGTGACACTGTGGAGGAGATCAGAGAGCCATGAATGCGGGCCGGTACCTGGAGGAGGATGCCAGATGGTCCAGATTCTGACCCAGAGTGGAATCTTGAAGGGTTGGTATCTGAAGAACTATGTACAGTGAAGCGCAACTTTCAGCGCCAATATAATATTGCCGTTTGTTGCGAATGAAACTCTGACCGGCGTGCTGTGATGTAGGGCCATAATACTTATTTATCATTGTAAATCACCAGTAACCCCCTCAGGTGAAATTTTAGAAACTTAACAGCTAAACTGACCATTTTACAGCAATTTGAAGGAAAAATCTTGGATCAGGACTTTTCAGAGTTTAGATTGCTGAGTGTAATTTTAAGGAGCCAGCCAGAGGGATGAGAAGTGAACAGTGTGATTTTTTTGTTATTTTTAGGCATGACATACAGAACTATGCTTTTTAATTTATATATAAAATTGTTTGTTGTTTGTTTGTTTTTACGACTTTTTTTTAATGACATACCAACAATTTACAAAAACAACCACAACTGACAGTGATATACCACATGAAACACTCATATTACTTTTTTTTTCATTTTTTAAAACATTTTAAAGTATTGAAATACATAACATAATAGCGTACACTTGACCTCAAAGTGGAAAGTATACAAAAGTATTGAGTGTGTTGTTACAGTTGCCCCTGCATGTGGGGGCAGATGTAACGTTTGACTTCTATTTCAATAATGTGACTCTAACATGGCTTATAAAAACAGCTGATGACTGTCAACAAGTAGAGCACAGATACAGATTCTTTTGTACTGAAGCCTCTGACTGACAATATTTTGCACAATGTTTAATATCTTTACGTATGACAAGAAATAAGTATTCATTGTATTTCAGAGAACTGTGTTCAAATACTGATGCTTGGTCAGTGGTCCTCGGTGTCTCATACTGAAATATTAGTGGCACTTTTAGGGTGCGTTCCAAATCACATACATTTTCTTTTTACTTACAGTATGTACTGCAGCTGCCCCTAAAAAGTGGGTACTGTTGCATGCAGTATGCACACAATCGAAACATACTACTGTTATGCCCTAAACCTTGCCAAGAGGTTCAGTGCTGACGATCAGAGGAGCTGGTGTAGGAGTAATAACAGCATAGTCTTGTTCTCTGATAGGTTCAGTGTCCTCCTCCAGAGCAGACTCCTCATTCACACTTCCAGCAGAAGTGGTTTCGGCCTCTGTACTATCCATCATGTCTGCTGGCTGGTTGTAGTCCTGGTTGGTGTCCATATCAACAGACACTTGTGTGAGAGTCTGAGGCTGAAACAGTGCACAGATCTCTCCTGCTGCAACATCAGCGATGGTGTTTAGCACTTTTGCTCCTAAGCAGTTAGGCCTCTTCACCAGGTCGTCCTGAGTGTAACCCTGTCTAACTTTCTCCAGGATACACAGGACCATGTTGTCTGTGGTGACCTGAATGAGCAAAGTGGACAGAGTAGCGAAGACACGGTCCACAGTGGCTTTTGTGACTCCAACAGCCGTTTTGCTGAGCTGCTGAGGGCATGTTGAAGGAGGTGTTTTTTAGGAAGCAACCAGAAGCCCTGCAGGACATTTGGAATCACCTCCATCACCACCTCCTGTGGGCCAAGCAGTTTAAGGCTGGGGGCTCCCTGGTGCTGCTCTGTCAGGCTCCTGGCGTACTTCTGAGCCTGGCTGATGATCTTGGGATGTCTGTAGGCTATCTATGAATAGGCTAATGCTATGCAATTAGCAAATGTACCATAAATAATGTATTATATGATGCCCAATCATACATTATTTACGGTAGGTCCTGTCCCAGTGCAGCACCTAACCCCCCACCAGGTTGAAGTGATTGCGTAAACAGTGTGGGCACTTGGCGGCCTCGTGTGACACAACCAAATAGCAGTCCTATAAGTTTAGAGACGGAATTTCAGTCCGAAGAAGATCTCGACTGGGAAGATCAGGATGATGAATCTAATGGTGGCGGTGCTGCTACTACGTCCAGCGTTGATGATGATGCTAATAACAATGCGGCTGGCAGTTCTAGCGTGAATGCCCTGGATGTTAGCCAACAACCACATGAAGGGCCAAGACGTCCAATGCTGACAGCATACCGATCTCAGATGTTTGAGACTCAGAAAAGGAGCTTCAATGTACACTGGTTTGATCAACATGTCTGGCTGGAATACAACATCACCAGAGATGCAGCTTTTTGTTTTGCCTGCAGGCATTTTTCACGACCCGGTGGTCAGCATGGATTTCATTCCGTGCCAGCATTCACAATCAAGGGCTTCTGAAATTGGCGAAAAGCTACAAGCAAGTTTAAGTCTCATAATGTAAGTGCACCACCCAAATTTTCAATGGAGGCATGGACTGAATTCAAGATGAAGCAGGACAGCAGCTCCAAAATATTACACCAGCTTGATGTAGGACATTGGCAAAGTTGTCAAGGAAAATCGGCAGTACATGAAGACCGTGGTGGAGAGTTTGCGCTACACAGCCTGTCAGGGCATTGCTCAAAGAGGCCATGCTGAGGGTGAGCAATCAACAAACAGAGGGAATTTCATTGAACTGCTGAATGTCATCAGTATGTTTAACAGTACAGTAGCCAAAAAGATTAGCGACAATCCATCAAATGCTAAATACACACACCACGACATTCAGAATGAGATTTTTTCTGTAGTGGCAAATATGTTGAAGAAAGAAATCAGTTATGAAGTGAAGGAGGCAGAGTATTTTGCACTTATGGTAGACGAGAGTAAAGACGTCAGTAAGAAGGAGCAAATTTCTATTGTGGTGTGTTATCTGAAGAAAGGGGATGTGCATGAGGAATTCTTACATTTTGCTGCTGCTGATGGACTGGATGCAGGCTCCTTACTGAACAGTATCAAAAGTACGCTCAGTCAGTGCAACATTGATGTCAAAGCATGCATCGGACAGTGTTATGATGGCGCAGCTGTCATGTCAGGATGTCACAGCGGTGTGCAACAAAGGCTCCGTCAAGAGGTGCCACAAGCGCTCTGCATACACTGCCACACTCATAGGCTTAATCTGGTGTTGGTGGACTGTGTCAACAACGTGAAAACTGCAGCTGAGTTTTTCGAAACTGTACAAATGTACAACTTTTTCTCTGGGTCTGCTGTGCATGATATGTTTTTGAAAAAGCAGAAAGAACTTGAACCAAAAGCGCAGTGCTTAGAGCTTAAGAGATTGTCTGACACACGCTGGGCATGCCAGTATTCTGCGCTGTGTGCCATCAAGAAAGCTCTTCCATCCATCTGAGCTACCCTGCAAGACATTATCAGCCAACCAAACCCACGCAGGAGTGCTGAGGCAAGGGCTATATCTGCTATCATAGATGAGCAGTTTGTCCTGCACCTGACTCTCTTTAAAGATCTATTCAGACTGACTAAATTCATTTCTGATCAATTGCAGTCACCCAATCTTGATCTAGCATCAGCAGGAGACCTGGCCCAGTCTGTCATCAGTGCCATCTCCGAAAAACACGCAGAGGATTCATGGACAGATATTAGAGAGCGAGCAGAGGAGCTGTGCCAGAAAGCCGGCATCACAGCACAGAGCCCACTGCGTGACAAAAGACAGGCCCAACCACCTCGACACTTGAAGGGTTTTGTAGTTGAGGCTCCAATAGAGAGAAGGCACGACACCATGGATGACATGAGACAGCACTCGTTCTACCCAATTATTGACAGACTCTTAAGTGAAGAGACACTTTTCATCAGAAGCAAACGATGTGTTAATGGGTGTGACAACCCTCAGTCCTAAGCCCAATGTCCTGGTATTATGGCATAGATGAACAGAACTTGACTGCAGAGTTACACCAAGTCTGCCGGCTGCTGCAAAAAAGAAAGACAAAGGACACACTGTTAACAGCACAATGGCGTTCCTGTCACTCATGGGCCCATACAAGGATGCATTTAAAGACTTGTATAAACTGATATGTATATCAGTAACACTATCCATGTCTTCAGCAAGTTGTGAACAGAGTTTTTCTTGCCTCAGGCATTTGAAGATGTACCTGAGGAACAGCAGTGGCGATACAGGCAACAGTAACCTGGCATTCTTGGCCATTAACACCAGGAGGACCAAAGATCTGGACGCAGATAAAATCATCAATGCCTTTGCCAGCAACCACAATAACAGACGCATCGTTCTTCTGCAGACGCCTAGTGGTGAGTAACAATGTATTAGCCTGCCATAGGCGCATTGTGTTGCATTGGTGTGGGCCGTTTCAGGACCAAGGACAGTGTCTGTGACCAGGTGTGGCTGATCACGGACACTCTCCTTGGTCCTGAAACGGCTTACAGCTGTCTGTTAAAGACAGTGTGGGAGAGAGAGGGCGGACAGGCTGTGTTGAGCAAGAGTCTGAACCTGTCGTTAGTGAAAATATGCACTCTCTCTCTCTCTCTCTCTCTCTCTCTCTCTCTCGCTCCACAACTCCTTAGCACCTCCAATTAATAGTCAAGCTCTCCCCCAGCACCTCCAGTAAAAATCGCCTGCCGCCGCCACTGATTTCTACCACTCACAGACGTTAGGCTACCCACCTTTCTTGGAGAAAAACTGGGTCACATATTGACACCCTTTCTTTTGCGTCTCCTCTCTCTCCTTTCTCTCTTTCCTTTTTTGAAAACCAGATTTTAGTACTAGGTAGCATGATGATGCAGCATTCTAGCACAACTGCTGACTGCTACTAGGCACCATCACCGTCAGTGTGCTAGCAGGACCAAACCATTTCATGCAGATACATGTGTGCTAGCAGGACCAAACCATTTCATGCAGATACATGGGGGTGGTCAGTCAATATGGATGTTTAGTTTTTGGTCAATGGGGATATTTAACTTTTACTGCCAAACACAAGTAAAAACAAAGAGATAATTAATTTTATTACTATATTTGAAAAAAAAAAAAATCTTATTGATGATGGTTTAATAATTTTATATTAATTTTTACCTATTTCTGAGGCCCCTGTCAGTCAGGGGCCCTTGGAATTGTCCTAATTTTTCCCCCCTATACAGCCACTTGTTGCCATGTGCAGATATTGTAGAAAGCAAAAATTGCAAATGTTGGTATTGTTACCCCCCCATAGGTAAAAGTGTTAACTGGTGCAGTAATACCTGCTGTGTTGCTTTCTAGCTTTAGGTCCTCCTTCCCCCTCCTGCTGTTGGCTGGTGAATTTGTGACCTTTAGCCAATCACATTCCCTCTCTGGGTATATAAAGAGCTGCACCTGTGCATCTCGTGACCATTTTCTGCTGCCTGCTTTCACCTAGAGTTGTATTTTATTTCATGATGGAGGAACACTCCACTTAAGACCAACAATAGCTACTTTACCCATTTTTTGCTTTGTGTTACAGGCCTCAGGTGTCAGTAAGGTAAGGTGATTCCACTGTATAATTTCAGTTAGTCAGACTCACCGGCTGTAGACTGTGGCTGTAAACCTGCAATTGGCTGGTTATTTAGTCCAGCATTCTCCGTCCCTTTCACTATCTGAGTGCTACCATTTTCAAAATCCCCTTCGTTACAGGAAACAACAACAACAACCTCCGCGCTGACAACCTACATCCTGAAAATGGCAAGTTTTGCCGAAAATTTGGATCATGCAATGAGGCGTTCTGCTTTGTTCTGTCTACGAATTGTTGTAAAGATCTTAAACAAATAAAACAACTTGTGAATGCACCTCAGAAAAGCCCAGACTCCCAGGACTCTTCCACGCGATGTCGATCCGTTTTTTGACATGGCCAGTTGCAGTTGATTTGCCACATCTTTCAACTCTTGCAGCATCATGTGCCAGAGACAGTAACTTCACCAATGTACCGATCTATCCCACTTCACACGAGCTTCTGTGATATCGTCAAAACAATGTTCTGCAAGAGCCACATAGGCAACAGCTAGCAAGCGGACTGTGTTAAATGGGTCCAGTGAGTTCCTCCAGAGCAAGTCAGGCGTCACCTCGAGGGCACTGATTATCAAATAATGTTTGTCTTTTTTATCTCTAATAGTGGAATCACATAGTCAGCATACATCCGTTAGGCCTACTGTTATTAATGAGGTGCTCGCCTCCCTACATGTCCTGTTCCTATGAACACTATTTTTACAAGGGCATGGTTGCTGCGTCCTGGGCTTAGCCCTGGTCAGGATGATTGTGATTGGTTTAAAGAAATACTTACTAACAAGCCAGATTATTTTTTTCCCCATAGCACAGTGACAATGGGTGCATCCAGTCGGGCTATGCAAGACTACATTTCAGGCAATCGCTTTACATCCTTTTAGTATTTTAAAGAGGCAACAGATAGCATCTTTTCCTAAATATATCATTATGAAAATAATGTGGGCTGCACAGGGTAGTGGCCACAGTAAAATCAGACTATCAGCGTTTACATAGGTTACTTAGTGGCTTTGCAATAAGCTTCTGCTACCGGTACCGAAATTTCGCGGAAAAAAATCTACTTTACGGCAGGAAACGCGTCATGTATTGCGAAACTGGTCGGTCTGCCAATCAGGGACTGGAGCTGGTCCTTATGAGGAGTTGGGCATGAGATAGTTGAGTCACGAGCACAATGGCAGACGGACAAAATTTGGAGACAAGTGAAAAACGGCCTAGCAAAAGAAAAGGAGCTCCTCTGTCTGAGGAGGCAAAGAAGAGCAAAAAGGAGAGTGATAAAAGAAGAGGAAAAACAAGAGTAAACCTCAGTCAGGCGTTCAAGAGATGGAGGGAGCTCCGTGACCAAAGAGGCTTCAAAACCCATGTCCAGCTAGCTTTCTTTCTAATGGATCAGTAAGTAACACGGCTAAATGTTAGCTAGACCAGAGAGGACTGTACTGTACTGGCTGCTAGTTCATTCCTAGCTGGCCAGCATCGCAAATCGCCGCAACCAGGGAGCGGGTAGCGAGTGTTGGTCGGCTGACATCCTGGTTGCCATTCTACGGCAGCCCTCGGACAGTGATACCCCCCTCCCTTCCTTCTGTTCTCTTCTCACGGAGGCAGCTATCCACGCACATCGCCCAGCTAAGTTACGCCCAGCTAAGTGAACACTGGACTTTGTTTCCCATTCAATTTGAGCTCCAACCGGCCGCATGGTTTCCATACGGTAGCGTTTATTCTAGAATGGGGACTGTTTACATGTGCATATTGGTATAATTCCACTGTGTCTACTGTTGTTTGTACTGATACTGTACATATTGGTATAATTTACTGTGAGTTGTTTGTACTGGTACTGTGCATTCTGCTATAATTATTTGCATTACTATTTGTTTTTTCTTCAGATAAATCTGAGAATTGTTGCCTGGTCTCTTTACTCATTTATTTAGTAGAGTGACCACACACCTTCTCATTCTACATATACATAGAGGTATACGGGTGGCTTTACAGCCTACATTATATTTAATTTAGAGAGTCTAGTAGAGTCATATTATTGATTATCTCTGATCCCCACGGTCAATTTGGTCTTTGCGACAGTGCAACGCAACACCGCTGACACTAGGTGGCGCCAAGCTAAAAAAAACCCGAATCCTATCTGTTGCCTCTTTAACGCCTATCTTTATGGGTGTTTTTTTTTTTTTCTTTACCACAGGAAGAAGCTGCCATTTTGTTGTCTTTTCTTCTGTGTCTTTTGTGTTAGAGTTTGGGAGTCAGGTTTAGCCTTGGAACCTTCTCTCTTTTTAAGGTAGTTTTATTGTCATTGGGATTTCATTTCTGGGTGTTTTGTTTTTTTAGCCTGGACTTCTATCTGGCAATAACAGAATGAAAAACTGGACAAACTGACTCCTTATATTCTTTACCAGGTTATGTTACCTGTGTCATTGGCATTTATAGCAAACAAACACAACATTGTCACCGAGGTAATCTTTGGCAGAACTATAATACTGATACTCTTTTCTGTCTAAGGTCTTGTCTAAGCACAAGCTGCTTTCATGTCATGTCACAAAAAGAAAATGCCAGTGTGTGAGATCCTGAATGGTGTACAAGTGCTATAAGCATGTTGCTCAGTTTGCATTCTTAGCTGAGTGACGCAGAAAGACTATTAAGCCTATAGCGCTGCACCATGCAAAAAAAAAAGAAAAAGAAAAAAAAAAACCCTGAACAAGACAGATTTCTGTGCAACCCTGAGGTGAAAACCAGTCTAAGTCCAGCTAGTGAGAATTGTTTGTCTCCACTTATTTTTGGCATTAATCACTTTCTGTCTGCTCCTCTCTCTGCCCTCCCCTCCCTTTGTTCCACCTCTCTTCCTCTCTTGTTCCTCCTACATCTCCATTAATTTCCCTTAACATTTTAAATACCGACAAGATGATGAGTCACAACTTTTGGTGTCACCCTCTCTGAATATCAGATGAAGATGTAGCTGTCCAAAAACCATCTGTCACTTAATTTATTCTCCTCAGATTAGTCAGTAACATGAGAAATGGCTTAAAAGTTGACGCTTTCCAGTTTCTTGATCCACCCCAGCAGCTGAAAGAGATCCTGATGTGGGTACAGGTACAACAAACCAACAGCTTCACAATGAGCAGAACAGCAATCATCTTTTCCTTCCAGGGGAGTAATTCATCAAGTCACATCGTTGCTGTGGAAAGTGAGTATTATATTACATTTTTGATGCGCCCAGTGCGGCTAATCCACTCCTCCCTGTCTTGCAGCCTGAGAAACAGAAGTTTGTAAACTTCCCTCAGCAAGCCGACAAGAGAGGGAGCAGTGAGGGAGCAGATTGATAGATAGCCGTTTGATGGATTCCACCGAACAGATGGAACAGCTGCAAAGCCCTGAAGTGGCCGTCCATCCTCAAAGTCGTGTGAGCAAACTGAGACAGGATTTGTAATGGGCCTATTCACCAGATTTAGAGCTCGAGCCTCAACCCGTGATAGTTAAAATAAAACCCCCAAAAGATTCATTCAATATTCTACAGGGCAGAATGGATGGAGTCCAAATGTTATTTGAAAGTGCAGGCCTCCTCATTACAGCCGATAAAATATGAGCCGATTCTAGTCAAAACGTTCCGAGCTATTGCGTAGGCGAGGAGATAATTTTTCACAGTATTGTAATGGTCTATAAGTGCTTGTAACGCTCTGTCTTTTGCTTTCATTCTCACACACACACACACACACACACACACACACACACACAAGCATGCACCTCGACCAGCAACCCCAGCGAGCTGCAATAAAGGCGGCGCTGATAATTATGATAATGAATCTAGCTTCTGTCTGCCGTCTATTGTCACCTGGTAATGAGTTTGTCCCGAAGGTCACCGCTGTAATAGCTCATTAGCAACGCTGGCTAATGCTGCTCTGTGATGTAGCCCACAATTGCCGGAGGTGCATTGGTCAGCCAGGGCTATTTGTTTGCTGTAGTGGCTGAATCGCTGCTTGACTGGTCTGTCTTTCACCATTGATCAGTGTGGGTTTCATTACCGCTGAGGGGCAATGTGGCTGCGTGAGTTTGTGTATGAGTATGTAAGAGCGCCTGTGTGTAGCTCCATTTATTGTACATGTGCATGAATGTCTGCATCGATCTATTCATGTGTAATCTGGTGGTGAGATTTTTCCTCGGATTGTTTCTATGTCCTGTTTGTAAGTGTGTGTGTGTGTGTGTGTGTGTGTGTGTTCATGTGTGCATAAACAAGAATGTTAATGTGTGTTTACACATTACACAGAACATATTTACAACACTACATTCCACAAAATAACAATAAACAATACAGAACACACAACGTTTTAGACAACAAAGGGACATTTCAGGAAGCAATATACTGCTTCAGAAAAACTGACAATAATTCAGAAGATACTCTTAAATTTATTTTATTTTCTCCTAATTTTCTGTCAAGAGGAAAAAAAGTCAACTCCAGATGCACCAAATGTTCTTAACCACCCAAATCTGCTCTTACCCAGGTCTGCTGAATGATGAATCCTATGTGATCGTATGTAACTTATTAGCATAGGTAATGCCCCCTAAACACTATATAAGGGCAGGTGTTGTGCCGTGTGCAAAGACATGCCCATTAATTTAATCTCTGGAATGCTGTTATATTTTGCACTTCAGTGCCACTGTAATTTTGGCCTGTTTCTGTATCCTGTCTGTAAGTGTGTATGTTCGTTAGTGCATGAGTAAGACTGTGTGTGAATGTGTTCCAATATGACCAATACTCACTAACCCAGCACTGCCTCATTAGCTCAGTGCAGATGGATGTCCCCGGTCACTGCATTTTCTCGTAGACAAACTCCTGCCATTGCTGCCTATGGGGCATCCTAATATAAATGAATTGGCCCCAGCAGGTTCTTGCACAGGCACTTGGCAGCCCACCGATAACACATTTTCTCTCTAATGCAGGCCTTATTTTTCAGCCTGGGACCCATATGACAAATTCATCCTAATTCTGGGACCAAGACTCATGAAAACATATCACTAATTTTGCCATAGAGGCATAGGTCATTTTGAGTTTCCTCATATTTTACACACAGTGAGCAGAAAATGGCAAGTTCCACAAAATGTTGTGAAATGAAATAAAATGTTGACAATATATGTATCTACATAATCCTGTCAGGTATTAGAGTTATGGTTCTGGCCCTGAAATGAATCAAAGACTGGCTGTTGCCGGATGCCTGCAGGAAAAATAAAATTGTGACTTGGTGACTGAGTGTTTGGAGTACAGTATGTGCTATTAAGCACTGTATTACTTCTTGTTTGGGGATGACATGGCATGTCAAAACTATTCAAGTGTCAGTAATTCACAATTTGTTTATTCATTATTACAACAATCAGATTAAATCTGATAAATGGACATTTTATGATGACAGTCTACTCCGTCCACAGCGACCTCTGTCTTATAATAATCATTAAAGGCTTCCCCAGTCTCTCATCAACCTCCTTGTCGTGCATGCTGGGCAGCAGAATGACCACTTTTCCCTTCTCTGGGACATAAGACACCAAGCGCTCGCTTCTGGCAAAGTCCAAACAGACTTGACCCTGGAGCTGTTCACACCAAACTGGTGGCACATCAGGCTTATTTCTGCACACCATTTATAACAGTATGAGGTTTTGTGTGTGTGTGTGTGTGAAGCAAATCAGCTGCAAGTTCTGTAAAGCAGTTGTCAGTGGTGACATTTATGCCTGAGTTGTGTACCAGCCGCACTAATGTCTTTACATCATCCTGTGACAGGCCACATATAACAAACCATGAAATGTGTACGCCATCGCAACATCACACATCAGAGACTGTTTCATCCTGTATTTGTCTGGGTTCCTGGGCGTATATATTGCTGAAAGCTACAGCATCCTCTGAACTGATTGGACATGCACCCTGGCCATCAAATGATAGGAATGGCACAATTTGCTCAAACCTGTATATGCTGAATGCCACTTTGAAGACTGGCCCCACTGTGCCTGTCAGACCACAGGGATCTTATGGACTCATGCTGTGCAGGATATAGGCTACACCCAATAGAGACAGGACTCCAATGATAGCCTTTATTTCACCTTTGTCAACCAGTGTTCATCATCGGCACTTGGACGCCATGATTTCCCTCCATTTTCAGTCACTATTTCCAGTATGTTGAAACACATAAATGCATCAGTTTTTCTCTCCAGTCATATTTGCAAGTATATAAGGTTTCATCATGAATCCTAGCTTCCCCTTAGACTGCTTCATTCATTCACTTCATGTTATCTGAGCTGGCATCATCATTCTCATGCTCCAGGTCTGATTCAGAATGATCTAATTCATCACACTTCATCATACTCATCGTCATCATTAGCCTCAGCCATGTCTTCATTTCCAGAGTTAGTCCTATATCAAAGAGGATGCTTGCTCTGCATTATACCTGACACCACGGTGCTGTGCCATCATGCTACCATGACAAAAAGCTAATATAAACAAACTTCATCATCACTGTTCCTGAATTTAGTCATAGCAACAGTGAGACAACAGTGGCACCATAAAGCCAAACTGGACATTACAACATCACATGGTTTTATTACCTAAAATGATGAACTTTTTAGATAAAAACAATACAAAATTAATGCTTTACAAAACTTTTGACAGCAGAACATTGTTAAAGACAAATTTAGGTTGAAGGATACCACAAAGTTGAAGGCAGGGTGTAATACAGGTAAAGACCCGAGGTATGCATTTAGGGGTTAAGAGGATTTCAAGAGGATTTAATTGCTGAGAGAAGTTACATTGTCAAAGCTCCATCAAGGTGCCCTTCTCCCTTTTTTCTCCTTTTCCCTTAATTTGCTGTTGAAGTTTGAGTTTTTCAGTCTCTAAGGGAGTTTTCACCAGTGGGGGGCCAGGGCGTGCTATGGCCCCAATGATACAATGGTCGCCCTCCCCCTGGCAAAAATAGCTGGAGGCTGACTTTACTATTTTGAAGAGGCTTTGGTGCACTCATTTTTTAAGCAGATGTGAAGGTAGTGGTATCTTGTGAAACTAGACAACCCATGAACCCGGCCTTACTGGTCAGAAAGCAACGCAAAAAGACGTCCTTTAACACTGGCATGATACACTGCCGGTTGCCATTATAGTTTAAGGGCGGCCAGTGGCGTCAGGGGGAAATGCAGCGGGGCAAATACAAAAGTTAAGGCAGCGAAAGTCCGAGTGGGGCGGGCAGGAAGGGTGGTGCATGGGTCCAACAACCACCGACTTTCACCCAAGAGAGCAGTGTTCGCATCCCGTAAGATTCTAAAGCCAAACCCTGTTCTTTTTTCGTATACCTAACCACTTGCTTTTGTTGCCTAAACCCAACCATGTGCATTCTTTGTTGAAGGAAAACAAAAAGTCAGTTTGCTGTTTTTTTACCGACGTAGTGCGTTTATATTGAAAGAGACTGTATGTAAACGTTACATTTCCTCTAAAATGGAAGTGTATCTTAAAAGAAGAGAACTTGACACGGTGTCCCAGAACGTCAACAACCAACTCACCCAGGGTACCTTGCACGTCATATGTGGATGTGGAAAGTGCATGACCAAAACGTCAATATGTGACAAGGTCGGAGTGAGAATGTGTTGAACCTAGGGCATCCATTGGCACCAACCACTGGCATAGCTGGTTGGGAGGGCTAAAAAAACATTCCGAAGATAGGCTACATTTTGGTGAGGGAACAACTGGCATGGACATTTTCAGAGGGGTCCCCTGAACTCTCACCTCAAGATATCTGAATGAAAATTGGTTCTATGGGTCCCCCGAAGCTCCCCTAAACTTGAAAAGGCTTGTTCACAGAAAATGATTTGTTCCTTACAATCCATATACTCATTTAAATTAAAGCTGTATGTTTGTCTTTTTAAAGAAAAGGATAACTAGCTTATTTGAATCACCTAACACATACAGATTAAACATTAAACATTAAAGGGCCACTGTGTAAAATTGGTTGAAAACCGTTGAAAACAGTGACATCAGTGGTCAAATTCTAGATTGCAGGGCTCAGTCGCTCACCCCTCCCGTCGGGTAAATGACGGTGGCCTCGTAGGGACAAAAAGCCTTG
>NC_065521.1:12828079-12835366 GCF_006386435.1 Epinephelus moara | reverse complement strand
ACCATCGTTGGGGAGATATATCACCAGGAAGAAAAGCGCCGCAGAGAGTGCATCACAAGGAGTGAAGTTGCGTCTTCTTTTCCTCGCAGATGACGGTTCGGGTTCATTCTCTCCTGTTGCGTGGTAAGTGTGGTCCATTCCCAAACTTTATAACTAAAACAACTTTTCACTACTCTCCATTGACGAACTACTAACACTCTCTGCTGTTTCTTCCTCCTTCTTCGTTCCTTCCGCTGTCTTCGTTGGTTCATTTATACACGCAAAACGCGTTCTCTGGCTGGCTGGATTGTCCGCTCGGGCTGCCTTACATATATGGCGGCGCAAGATGGCGACCTCTCTAAAGCATGGCCCTTGCTATATATATCTATAAAAGCATAATTATAAGGCTACGAAAACCAAACGAATTTTATTTTATAGCGATTATACACTTATATAAACATATTAATGGGTAGAATATTCAGATTCAGATTCAGATTTGACAATAAACCATGCCAAATATTACACACTGGCCCTTTAAAACAGGACTGTTGTGGATCTCAAAATGTTAACTGTACTGGTATCAGTCTATGCACATTGGATAATTAATAATATGAACAGTAAAATAAGAAACCAAGGTATATCATTATGTGATTCCTTTACTCTAATTTTGACACAGTTTTCAACTAGCCTATACATTTCAACAGCATAACAGAATTCCTGAAATTCAGTTTCGGCTTTTGGTTTTGGGTTGCCAACCCAAGACTTTCAGAGGCCCCATCTGGCCACCTCTATGAAAAAAATTTGGGGCACCACTGGTTTTTACACCCGTGCTGTTTGGTGTAGTTAAATCAGATTTGT
This sequence comes from Epinephelus moara, assembly GCF_006386435.1. NCBI lineage: Eukaryota > Metazoa > Chordata > Actinopteri > Perciformes > Serranidae > Epinephelus > Epinephelus moara. Next base: position 12,834,529 of record NC_065521.1, on the reverse strand, counting down.
TTGTTTTCCTTCTCAGTATGATTTCTTTGGGCAGATCTGAACACAACAATCATACTTGGGTGCGGACCAACACAATCACCTCAAGACCCTTGAGAGAAAGTGGTCACAGATTGAGCTGTTTGCTTGTGGTGGGAACGTGATCCGACCTTGATCTGACCAAACTACAAGGCATACTCTTCCAGCTTGAGCTAAATGGCTTGCACAGCCAGGTGTGCTTTGTATACTGGGATGAGCATGAGCAAAATTGACAGTTGCCAGTAACCATTCTGAAAATGATTGAGGTCTGGCCGGCACTTCCAACAAAACATTCTGTCTTCTTGATATCTGGGCAAATTGGACCCTCTTCTTGTGTTTAGTTTTTCATTCCAGATCCATCTAACCAATGAGCTGAGTAAAGGTTCTCATGTGGCCTTAAGTGAGGCATTTCGGTTGACTTTCACTTTCACATCACATCCTATTTTTCCCCCCATGGAAACCCATCCAAAAAAGTAAATATCCAAGAATTTATTAAACTACAGATCGTTCTCATTTACAGGTCTTCCAATCATCACTTTATCACAACCCTCAGTGTGTGATACCGATGCCCAAAGCAGCCTTTGACGTCTTTATGTGATGCACTGAACTTGGAACTAATTCCCATGTAAACCCATCTGCAGCAATATTTGATGGTTGGTGTGGGCAGATAGGACTTCCTGTGGATGGGTCAAACAAACACGGACTTTACCCCATGAGAAACCACAGGTCATTGTTGTTTTAACTTAACTTATATATGTCACGTTACATACTTATTTTAATCAAAAACATCTTTTTATCTCAAGCTAACTAAATAGTATTGTTACAGAGATGTAACTGCATCTGTTTGACAACTATATCTACATGTTCCAATGATTTTCAACCAGGAGACAGTTGTGTATCACACAGGGTAAAGGGTGTGTCTCACAGAGACGCCACCAAAAGCATTAAATAGCATCATTATTTGACAGCCTGAGAGCATCGGTGTTTGACAAGCTAGGATGAGAATGCATTGAAAAAGACTGTAAGTCAAAGGTCTGTGTGCTTCAACAGTTTTGAGTAGCAAAACATTATTCATACGAAAATATGAAAATTATTTCTTTAGAATTTATCATGTTACATGATTTGCAAACACAAGTGTGAATGCGAGGTCCTACAGAAGATGTCTGGCTCTCTCATGTGCTCAACATCATTTGAAAGAAAAAAAATAGTACCCATAAAAGATAGTGCCCATAAAAGTCAGGGAAATTGGATTGCAGTCAGCCATTTTGCAACCAGAATATGTGTCATGGTTTAATGAGTCAGTCAGCCATTTTGGCTTCTGGAGACATGACTTAATCAGTCAATTAGAGCAGCGGTTGATTAATATGACTGGACTGGGAGCAACCTCAGCCAAGAGAGAAATGGGCCGGTGAATGAATAATCACCACCGGAGTGCTGGAGCGCTGCTGCGTGAGTTATAATCATCAAAGATTAAAGGGGAAATAAACTCAGATTTTAAATATGGTCCTGGCTCTCAGCTTCCGAGTATGATGATCCATGGGCAATTTTTCTGAATGACTGGAGAAGGATAAAAGTTCAAAGCCGGTTATTTGCCAATTGAACAATAAGAATACCTCTGGGGGCTGTGCACAGTAATGAATAAAAATATACTGGCTATAAATCTTTACTCTCTCCCACTTCACTTTCAAAAGGCTAAGTGGCCCAGAGATGCAAGAAAACTAAACTCTGTGTTTTAATAATCAATATTTGATTATATACAGAGTTCTCATTTCCTTTCAGCTCCTTTTTGGTCATCCTTGAACCCGGATATATCATCATTGAACTGCTTTTTTGGAGGCTGCTATTAGACTATCAAAGCTGATCGATTACCAAAGCTGCTTTCACAGCAACAATGCTGAAAATTCAATATCTGAAATGTAATACCGGAACTTTACTCCCAACTTTCATACCTTTCAAACAATAAGTTATTGCATATAGTGCTGGAATTGCATGCATTGCTCTCCTGTGTGAGCTTGTGTCATTTCAGGACCAGTGCTACTGTCTCATTGATTTCAACCAGGAGAGTGCAACATCAAACCATACTGTTAATACGCTGCAGTCATCCTGACTGTTTAGACAGCAGCATACACAACAATATAGTAAACATTTCTCACACATTAAAATGGTAAAAAAAACCCTACTCATTTCTTCTCACTCCTTCCTCGGGATTCTTAAAGATTTAATCCAAAAAATACAAACAGTGTAGGTGTGGATGTGAACAATACTGCTGTTTCACAGAAGGTGTCCCTGTAGCACCTTCATCGCATAACATGCCAGATGAAGCAAGACAGGATCACATTAAGCAATAAGATGACATGAAAGATCCCAGATATAAGTGACCACAGCTTGTTTACCAAATAATGCTTCAGCAAGCATGTTGATACTGGGGTCATTTCTTTAATCATGGAGGCCAGGATAAGTTGAAGGCAATCTTAAGGCCCCTATTGTCAGAAATGTTTCACTCCTAATTTTTAAATCTGTAATCTTCAATGGCTTTAATGTGTCTATCCCTGTCATGTGGCATCAGCATCAGAGCCTAACTGCCACTTATATTTAACTGTATTAATAAGCAAATTTCTAGTACTGTATATTTATTGCTCAGGATTTATTTTGGTGCAGGCTAAATTAAAACAACAAGGGACGTTCTGCTCTTTGCACCACATAAGTTGGTTATTGCGAGAAAACATTCTTGAGGTTGTCACACATGATGCTAACCTGATAATGGCTGCATTACTGTTTATGTGCTGAATTGCCTAAATGAGCTAATGCTTGTTTCCATTTACATCAGAAATAGGTAATTTCTATCCCTAAGCAGGAATTTTGGAAATTCTGACTTCCCAGTGTAAATGGAACGCACCATAATGCCAGCTCGTCATTTAATTATTATTTATACAATCAGTGTTGAGCAGTAACGCATTACTAGTACAGTAATGACATTACTTTTTCCAGTAACAAGTAGTGTAATTAATTACTGACTAAATTTTAACAACAACTTGTTAAAATGTTACTTTTGTTATCACCGCACTACTGACATGAAATACAACAATCACATCAGCGGATTCATTTTCGTAATTGTCACGCTGCGCAAGCACATCACAGCTAGCTAGTTTTGAAAATGGAAACACTTACCTCAGTGGCTGGAACAGTGACGGACTCAGGATGTTTGAAGGGCAGGGGCGAAAAAGAAAAAAGGGCACCTACTGCATGACATGGGGACAAAAGGGCACATCCGCTCGTTTTCATCCAATATGGCACATCGTCTTGGCAACCCCCCCCGAGTCCATCAGTGGGCTGGAATTATTCCTATTATTTTCGTTTTGCTGGGAGAAACAAGAACACTGTTGCTGCAAGTAGTCGTACTTAAACTCTTTCCACTGCGAAAAACACATCCTCAAACCACCAGTCTGAAACATCGACTACTACCGACAGCACAACATAGTGAAGCCTCCTCAGCCGTGGATGTCGGCTGTGGCACTACACTGGTTAGACAACTAAAGCTGGATTTAACTCAGCTATAGCTACAAAGAAGTAATGAAGTTTGTGGCTGGATATGTGGTGGATGAAATGTTGCTCCATGAGTGACTCTCTGGTCAAATACTGGTCACAGGCAACTAAAGACCCCCAAGTGAAAACAAAAATCATTTGCACGCTATCTAGCCTTAGCTACACTTACCGGTGATTTCCCTGACATTCACACAGAAGTGCACACCTGATATTTTGGGGAGATACGTAACTATTAATTTTATGGGGTGTAATGAAAAAGTAATATAATGAGTTGTGTAATGAATTACTGAAGGCAGGGAGTAATATGTAAAGTGATATTACGTTTGAAAAGAGTAACAAATAATGAGTGGTATATTACATTTCACACCCTCTGTCCTGTACACCCTCACAGCAGATAAGAACAAACTGCCCCCCCCAAAAAACCTTTAATGGGGAACTGGGAACAGCAACTTTTTTTTTCAGTGGTGCAGTGGTTAGCATGGTCACCTCACAGCAAGAGGGTTCCTGTTTCCAACTTGGGGTGGGGGGTTTGAACACAACATGTCAGCGTGGTTCTTCTCTGGGTACTCCAGCTCCCAACCTGCGGTCTAGATTAATTGGTGACTCTAAATCAGCCGTAGATGTGAATGTGAGCTTGAATGGGCTATGTGTCAGCCTTGTGATAGTCTGCTGACCTGTCCAGGGTGTACCCTGCCTCCCGGCCAGTGTCAGCTGGGATAGGCTCCAGCCCCCCCGAGACCCCTAACAGGGTAAGCGGTTACGGAAAATAAATAAATGAATGAATGAAGGATCTGGGACATCTGACAGGTAATTCCTGAATAGTTATTTCTAACTATAGAAGCTGGGAAAGTATTGGTGGTGGCTGACAGGGCAGCCTTTTTGCAATGTGAGGTCACCAATGATGCTTTAATTGTGTGTTAAAATGTACCTTACTTTTTCTTCCAGGCAGCATTTGATTAAAAAATTTGATCTACATGTATTTATGTTTTGTTTCACGTCTAAGTGAATAAAGTGCCAGTGGTGATCTGACGGTTAGAGCACTAGGGTTGTGACTAAAAGGTTGATCCCTGAACTGGCAGGTTAAGTCTGGATACAGAAAGTGAAAAAGCAGCACCATCAAGGCCCTTAACCCCAAGTGTACAGGGCAGCTGAGTGACGGTGTGAATGTGTAGAACTGTAAAAAAGACTGGTCCTGCAAGGAAGAGCTTGACTCTTGGTGAAGTTTTCCTGAATGGAGAAAGGTTAAAGTAAAAGAGATCTCTTTTCATAAGAGTCCAAGGGTTGGTAACATCTCTTTTTAAAATAGCTTTTCATTTTGTTTAGTTTCAAGGCACAGAACTTTTAAACACATGCACACAATCTGTTTTATCTGTTCTGCTGATTTTGTTATGAATCTGTTAAATCTGTTTGTTTGTTTAGTTGTTGTAACTTGAATTTAAAAGCCCAACCAAAGATGGTAGCTGCAAATTAACTTCAGCTCGACACCATACATCTGTGCATTACATCGTCTTGGTTTTATATTGAGGTTATGTAAATTCAGGAGAGTTAATTGGAATTTTGTTTTGGAATAATTTAATTCATTTAATGTCTGATGTTTGTCTTTAGCTTTGTGATTGTGAAGACTGCTGTGGTGGTGCTTGTTAAACAAACTAACAAATAAATATGAACACAACATCATGCACCACACAGTTGTTTTGGACCTTCTCCCAGGACTGCGTGGGCGCGTACAGATCGTGTTTGATTGACATCTCTCACTCTGCTGTTGCACTTGTAAAGGCGGGATAACTGATACCTTCAGCCTGAGCAGAGGACTAATCAGAGTAACTGAAAACACCTGTGTGGCTGTGCAGTGGATTGTGGATTTTGTGACTTTGTAGAAAACAGGGAGTCATGTTTCAGTTGGATGTAAGGTAGTTCCTATAAACGGCTACACAGAGAGATAACCTACTTCGCCCGATCAATGATTTGTATGATATTTCTTGAAGCTAAAAGATGGTTCCTGCAGAATGGCTCCTGTTTCCATATTGTAAGTAAACTCACTCTGCTACCTTCATTCTTCAATGCTTTCTTTTTATCTTCAGTTTATCTACTGAGCACATTTCATAATACCAGGACCCATGGTTCAAGGTAGCTAGTACTGAAAGTTGTTCCAAGTTGATGAACAGATGCAATGTACTGAATGAGAACTGAGTTTTATGGGAAAAGTAATTTATCTATTTATGGTGGTGTGGAGAGGATGTTGTGGAGTTGAGGAGTCCCACGGTCTGAGAAAAAAAGCTGCTCTGTAGTCAGGTAGCAGGGGTGCTGCCAGGGATTTTGGGCCCCATGAAAAGTCATATTGGGCCCCACCACCACAGGCCACGCAAATCCTGTGCAATTATTGTAACCACACCTCCAGAACCTAATCAGCCCATTCAAAGCTTTGAATAACCCTACCTTTGCGCAATTATGCTTTTTACTCCACTACATTTATTTGACATATATACATACCACTGATGTTTTAATACAAACATATAAATGTGTAAGTTCTGCTTATGATGCAGTATCATACTACTAATCTACCCAATAGTATACAAAGTATCTAGGGCTGCCGAGCGCTGCTGGCATCAGTGTTGGGTAAGGGTTACTTTAAAAGTAATCAAAGTATGTTACTGCGTTACTTTTTAAAAAAGTAACCTGTTACCTTACTGTGTTACTCCCTGAGTAAAGTAACTTAATTACTTTAAAAGTACTTCCAACGTTACTCCCTGAGAAAAGTAACTCAAGCACTTCTAAAGTACTTTTGAGTATTCTACATTTCCTATTGGGCAATGGACCACAGGGTGCTAAGCCTACATTTTTTTGTCTCCAAAATTAAAGTTATGGACCACTTGCCCTTCACTGAGATCCAAT
>NC_065521.1:12791266-12827188 GCF_006386435.1 Epinephelus moara | reverse complement strand
ACGGTGTCACTACTCTCAACGAGCCTCCTGCTCTGAGAAATCGCCCGTAGCTTACCGGAGAAAAAGTAGTTCTGAAGATGTACGGGGGACACGTAACCAAAAGGTTTTAAGCTACAAAAAAGTATGCATGTGTTTTGTTAGACTATTTCAATAATTTTAAAACATCCCCGAATTACGTCAGACCTTGCTATCAATTGGGACTATTTTCTGGCCAGTATCACTCCGCTGTGCAGGCCCGCAAGACAGCACGGCAACAGAAATCAATAAGACAGTTCATCACCACGCCGTGCAGGTGCGCAGGATAGTCCCAATTGATAGCAAGGTCTGACGTAATGCGGGGATGTTTTAAAATTATTGAAATAGTCTAACAAAACACATGCATACTTTTTTGTAGCTTAAAACCTTTTGGTTACGTGTCCCCCGTACATCTTCAGAACTACTTTTTCTCCGGTAAGCTACGGGCGATTTCTCAGAGCAGGAGGCTCGTTGACAGTAGTGACACCGTCACATCAGAGCTACAGATGGTCAGCGTTTCACACAACTTCATGTCCAAAAACCTGAACTATCACTTTAACGTCACACGGACTACACTGTTTAAAAAAAGACTGTAAAACTCAGCGTGCAGAGCCATCCAAAACAGCTTGCAGGGCTCACTTCCAAATGCACAAACCTCATTATCTGACGTGTTGGCATCGTTTAACACGAGTATGCAACATTGTAACAACATTTGTAGGTCAGAAAAGAGGAATAGCATAATAGTTCTCCTTTAGGTAACATTTTGAATCCAGGTTTTTTTCTTGTAATGGAGTATTTTTAGATTGGCATTTCTTTTTTTTTTTTCTTAAGAAAAAATCAGAGGAATTCTTCCATCACTGGTACCACCAAAATTTCAGTACTATAAACTGTCATGTGATTACACAGAATAATGCTCACCTCCTTCCTCAGGTGGGTGTAGGGTTGATTATTGATTGACAGGGCTGCTGAGGATGAAGCTGCATCTGTATTTTAGCCTGTTACCAGTCAGGGACAGGAACAACTGATGTACTGTAGTATGAACAGCTCACTAAAAGTTTGCATGTATTTATTAAATGATAGGGGAGCAAAAAGCAAAAAAAACAACAACAAAAAACACAACAACATACTAACAAAAATTACACAGTATTTTTTGTGAATATATACAATAATGTTATTAGATGTAGACTATTTCACTATGAACTAAACAGGTTAATTTCCACCACTCACAGTGACCCACCTTTCTTTGTGAAGAGTTTGGTGACATATTTCTGCCCTTTCTTTTCTCTTTCCTGTCTTTGTTTATGTTTTTGATTTGTCATTTGAAAGCTGGCATATAGCCTCAGCTCTACCAGCACTCTGTTTGCAAGTACCGTTCGGGCTAGATTTAAGGGCTGGACCAAACCATTGAATGAAAATACAGGGGGGCAATGCAGAGGCTCTCTGGATGTTAAAAATAAAGTGAAACTATTGGTACATTAATTAGTACATTGTAAGTCTTCTGTTAAAGATAACAGGTTTAGTAATTTGCTGTTGAAAAAAAATCTTAATGTTCTTATGTTCTTACGGGCCCTTTGAATCATCCTGACATTTTTGTCTTCCATATGGCGCCACTGTCAACAACAGATATACTTCCATATTGCTTGCTAAACAGCACCTTGTCTCATTGATATCACTGATTCTTAGTAGGTGGGTACCAAAGATGTTCTGGGTGAGTTTAACCACATAGGGAGCCCTCCTGTCCTGGGCTTTGCACAACCCATGCCAGTATGCTATGTTTTCAGTCAGGATGCTTATTGCTCCTCTTGAAGGGGCAACAAGAAGTATCCTGACTTGTTAACGAAAATTTTTCAAGAACTTGGTAGGGGAGCCCTTGCTGAGCGACCTTGTGAAGATCTGTGATGACCATGTCAGGTTTTCTGTGATGATGGTTCCAGGAACCCTAAACGATTCACCCGCTCCACCTCAGCCCCACTGATTTAGACAGTCATGTTGCAGTGGTGGGTTTACAGGGTAAAAATGATGGGGCTAAGGACACAGCCCTGGGGGGCTCCAGTGTTCACCAGTAGAGTGTAGGTCCAATATCCAGTTTGATGTGGTTCTGAAGCCTAGCGTGCTCTAGGCTTGCCAGTTATTTTCATGAGGGTAATTGTGTTAATGCTGAGCAGAAAATGACAAACAGTATTCTGATGTGTGGAGACTGAGGTTACTATTGAGGCTATTGAGTGAGGCTATTCTCAGTAGTACATTTGTGTTTTAAAATGCATAACTATTGCTGTGTTAATGCCTACTCCGGCGTTTTGGAACCCCTAAAACGGGAATGGTCATGTGACATGCGTTTCCTGGTGTGCTAGTACAGGTAGAGATTATTTCTGAAGCAATGCTAAAAGGCTTTTGTGTACAGAGATTGTTTTCATTTTGAAAAGCTGTTTTGAAATGAAAAAGTATTAGTGTGAATGTGGCCTGAGTGGAGGGCAGTGGAAATGGCATTCTCTGTTGAGCTGCTGCTGAGTCCAGGCTGGCTAGGATGATGATTTTGATGTGCTGGAGAACCAGTTTCTCAAAGCACTTCAGAGGAATGGTGGGAGTGCCACACACTTTCGAGGTTCAGATATAATACTGGCTATCTTGAACCAGGTGGGAACACTCTTCTGCGACATTGTTTAAAATGTCAGACATGTTCTTAGAACACGGTCGGGGATGTTATCAGGCCCAGCAGCTTCACCCATATTCACTCTCAGCAGGGTTCTTCTCACATCCGCTGTGGCCACTGATGGTGGCCGGTCTTCTGGAGGCGGGCAGACTTCGCAGCTGACTCTTTGTTAGGGAGATCAGAGTGTTTGTGTAGAAGGTGTTAAACTCTTCTAGCAGCGAGGCCTCACACATGCTTTTGTAGTCCGTGATAGTCTGGGTTGCCTACCACATGTCCTTGGTGTTATTGGTGTTGAGGTCACTCACCAGTCTCACCTGATGCCTCTATTTTATATGCCTCTATTCTGATGCCAACTTTCAGTCTAGCTTTCATGGTGCTGCATGCTTCCTTCTCATTTGACCCATGAATGTCCCCGTTAAGGCTACAGTAAGGCCTTGAAACTACATGTTAACAAGGATCCTCAAAGACACTGAGTGCAAGAACAGAACAGTTAATAAACTGTCAGACAAAACAGCGTACTCTCTTCAGCACGGCAGCCACATTCCCATAGGAAGGAGTCATGTATGCTGAACAATAATAAGCAGTGGATAATTTCACCATGAAGGAAAATAAGTGTAAAAAGTGTTTTCATCGCAGCGCCTTGGACCAACTCCAGCCTCATCAGAGGGGCAAATTTATTTCAGAGTCAGAAATGCATTGGCTTTAATTTCACGCTGTGCACATCTCGATACCAGCAAGAGGGTTGAAAAAGAGAGGAACAGGAGGAGAGACAAAGAGGAAGAGAGAAAAAATATGAAGTTTAATTTTCTGCCAAAAGTCACCATACCAAGGAGAATTAAAGTTGATATACTTACAAACAAAGGAAGAAGAGAGGGAAAATAAGATAAGGGGACAGGGGGAATGGTTTATATTGAGGTTATGTAAATTCACAGGAGGCGATTGGAATTTTGTTTTGCAAATAATTGAATTCATTCAGTGTTTGATGTTTTTAGCTTTGTGCAACTGATCGTCAAGAATGCTTTTAAAACTCCATTTCATTTGTGGGAGCAGAGTCAGAGAAAGGTTATGAACACACGGAAATGGCTGTGGTGTTGTTGTTGTTGTGAAGGCTCTTTGTGTGATGGAACTTTAAAAGTAGTGGGGAGTAAAATGAGGGGACAAAGGGATAAATGCTTGGCATATATTTTAGGCTGAAAATGAAATGTTTACCTTCAAGTTTTTTCATATTGTACACTGGAACAAATTCACACACATCAAAACATCCATGGTGCAGTACTTTACTGTGAGCCTGATGTTTGAAAGGCTTCTTTAGCTCAGGATGAATCCAATGCAAGACTAAAAGAAAGAAAGGAGTATGATTTTCTGACCAGCTTAAACTGGATTTTGTCACTTCTTACACCCAGTGCAAAGCTTTCCAACAATTGAAATGAATAAAACAAACTAATTCCATAGTATCATGTACAGTAATTACATTTTTTATTAACTTGGAGGTTAGCTTTGATATGCTAATTTTGAGTTTTAGCCATGCTAGCTGTGTGGCTTTTGGAATAGCAGTGTCAGTCATTCGGGGTTTGAGTATTACTGGACGGACTGGCAAGAGGATGTATCTCAAGGACTTTGATGGTCACCTGCAACCCAATCACCAGAAAAAATGTTGGCATTGTACGTTTCTGCAAACCACAGGTACATTACATTATTATGTTGCACTTTTAAACTTTAGGCTTTTTTGCATTTCAACAAGGCTGTGGTTAAACTGTGGTTCAGTTTAGGCATACAAACCATTTGGTTAGGGTCAATGTTGGGTGTGCAAAAGTAAAGTGTTTTAGCAATATCATTGTAATATAATGTGTTACCCTCCGAAATTAAGTGTTTATTGTTTTCATTTTTCATTCAATCACACCATGCCACTTCTGACAGTATGCCATTAGAAAAAATATCCCCTGAAGGTTTGTGTCTTGTCATGTCATCATCAGCCACATTATAGAAGGGGTGCCAGTGATTGCCACGTCTGGGTGATGCCATACTGTGTGTTAACATGTACATTGTGTTTTCATTCATATAGCCTACAAGATCTACAATGTATTCTGTTATACCTTTGCATCTAAAGGCTGCTTGAAATCAGCTGGGTTAAGGTTTTGGGCTATGGTGTCTTTTTTCCTCATCCTGGTGATCGGCACATCTGGGTGATGCCATCAAATGTGCCTTAGCATGTTGGATGTTTTTCCGTTCACATCCCCTACAAAAGTGGAGCAATGCAGATGTTCTGTTCCCTTCTTATAGCCTACATAACTCATTCTTTGTTACTGTTGTAGCTGACCGGCACACCGGGAACTGGCAGGTATATAGGTCTTACACACCAATCTGTTTGTTGTGCTAACCTCAGCATTTGTTTATTGTGTTTCATATGATAGGCCCACGTTTATTCCTATCTCATAACTTATCAGACTTTGTCTGCCTGCCCATTCCTGTGTCCAAGGCTATTTGTTCATTTTAAAATGTCTAGGCTACGTAATTGTTCTATATCATCATGCTCCTGTTAATAAGAGGATGTGCATGTGAATGCATAAATGGGAGGAGGGCTTTCACTGGGCTATACAATATCGCCCACTACTGGATTTGTACATTAATGAACTGCAATAAACTTGATCTATCTGTGCTTTGACTTGCTATGAAACAGCATTACCTTTTTCCATTTTATAATGACTAAACGTACTTCTGAGGTCATTTTGGTGAAAATGATGCAAAAGTAGTGTAATAAGTTACCCATTCCTCTACATAGAAAGTAACATTGTAAATTAAGGTATGACTTTCAAATAAAGGTAATATGTCCCATATTACATTCTGGGAGTAACTTGCCCAACACTGATTATGGTGAGAAAGATTCTGTTTGGGCTTTTCATGACACTATCCCAGCAGAGAACACAGCGATGTCTCTGTAAAAGCAACTGCTTTTCATTGGAAAAACAGCAACAGGTCACTAAAGAACAGCCATGTTTGGTGGCTAAACAGACACTGAAAACGTAGCAATGACTCACAAACAAAAAAAAAGGTCTTGAACAGTGGTCTGCAACTTGGCAGGCATCTTGCCTAGGTGACACGCCCTCCACCATCCCCTCCACCTCCTGATGACAAAGTCAGCTAATATACCACATCACTTTAGAAACGCTAATATGATACATATGAAATGTCTAGCGCCATCATCAGGTCCCAACTCTTTATATCGATGCATCCATCTCCCAATATTAACATAACAGTAGTGGATAGAAATGCAAATTTATTTGAATTTCCCATGCAGGTTTTTTTGAAAATTCAGTTACAATTTGTACAATATGGAAGCTTGACTTGTGTGTTCCTGTGTTCAGCTCAGCCACTGACTGATCTCAGTACTCAGAGGAACTCCACTTCTTTCTGTTTTTTCCTCCAGTATCTCTCCTTTTTCGTCTTATCTGTGTATGAAGCAGATTCATCAGGTCCCGGGATAACTGCAAGTTTTTCGCTCTAGTTGAAACATTTTGAGCTCATGGGGATGAGTCTTTGCGACAACTCATGCCACCCCTGGCAAATTCCCACCACCAACACGTGGTTTTTTGCAATTGCACTGCCTCGGAAATTCACATTGCATACTGTCTGAACACACAGTTAGTTTTGATTTAGTTTCAGATTCTTGGTTGGTAGGAAAATACATTTTCATGTATGAAGTGCATTGTGTTGATAGAGGCAGCTATCTTTTTTACTTTAGTGGTGAAATTGACTGTTTTTGAATGTATATGTTTGGCTTTTTACAGCAGCTTCATGCTCCAGTATCAGCTTGTTTATCATATGGGCTGAGCTGTTGATACGTAATGTCTTCTTTTACCACCTCAGCTCACACACTGTTGGCACAAACATATGAAAAGTCTAAGGATGAATGAGAGAGAGGATGGTGTAAACTATATGACTGTGTGTGTGTGTGTGTGCGTGTGTGCGTGTGTGCGTGTGTGCGTGTGTGCGTGCGTGCGTGCGTGCGTGCGTGCGTGCGTGCGTGCGTGCGTGCGTGTGATAATGGAATACAATGGTTATTATCACTGTTACAAAAATAGAGACCAACAGTGAGCAGCAATTGCCACCAGCAACAACAGCTTTTTTTTTTTTTTTGCACTAGCTCTTCAAACATAACATTAACATTTACACTAATCTTGGAATTAATCCACATAAGAAGCACTCTGGAAAACAATAATTTAGTAATTATTTCTCCAAATTAAAACTACTAAATATATCCTCAATGGTTGAGCATTTGTCTAGCTCTTCTTTCTTTCACAACTAAAATCCAAAGTCCTTGGTGCTCGGTCAGTATTCTCTCTGCCTCAGTCTGCTCTCAGCAGCCTCCTGCCTGCCTTTACTATACCTGCCAAGAGCTGCTTCTATTTATGGAGCCGAGGAACTGCTACAGGGACCTTATCACACAACATGCATGGCAACACAACACAGGCTATCACACGACAACAGCACAGTCTTATGTCATTGCGCTGAAGAGAAAGACGGTCTAATTAGGGACAGAGGAAAGAAGAAAAGCACACCAAAAGCATACCGGTATGTTTTTGAAAGCTCTTATGTGACAACATGTTCATGTAATCCTCAGATCAGCCCTTGACCCTGTCTGTTTTTATCCAAGTCTAGACAGAGCCAGTAAGCTTTTAAATGCTCTAAAGATGATGACTTTACAGGAAGCTTGTTCCCAGAGTAATGGCTGAGTCACGGCTCTGTGTCTCTGTGTGGGAGATGCATGTACGAGGCAGACACAAGCAAGTCTGCAGAGGGCATGGCTCTACACAAACACGCACACAGCAACAACACAATGAACAAGGCAAAATGCAGCAGTAGTCTGTTGAGTGTAGTTAAGTGACTTAACAAAATATGAAGGTTGGGCTGTACCTGGTTGGACAGAAACACATAAAATGACCATGACCTCTTAACGTCACATTACGTGTTGTTAGCACGTAATGTGTTAAAATCATGTGCAGGATCTCTGGAAATAATGCCAATGGAAAGTCAGTTAAATTCCTTTGTTATCAATCAATCAATCAATCAATCAATCAATCAATCAATCAATTTGTCACATGAAACTATAAGAACCTGATTTTCTATCTATCCATTCCATCCTGGTGTAACCAGTACCTTCGTTCCGCAACCCAGTCTCATTCCGAAGTCGTTGAATTCCAGCACTTGGGCAGTGACCTCTGCGTGGTACACTGATGAAAAATGCTGTCCTTTCATGTTGATATGATTTGAGGCCAATCGCCAATATTCCATAAAGGCGCCTGACAGGGTCAGGGGGAAACACGAACAGACAACAATGTAAGTTAAGGGGAGAGATCACTGACCTTTACCCAGGAGGCTGGTATTTGCTTTCCGATTATAAAGCCAAGCCCTGTTCTTTTTTCTTAAACCTAACCGCATGCTTGTGTTGGCTAAACTTTACCCCGTGAATTTGTTGATGAAGGAAAAAAATGTCAAGCCACGGAGTTATACCAGTGTTGTATGTTTATTTTGAAAGAGACTGTATGCAAACTGTACATTTCCTGTGAAACTGTACTGTATTTTGAAAAGACACAATGCATGTAACAGGCTGAAATGGACACGACATCACAGAACTTCAACAACCGACTCACCCAGGCTACCCTGCAGGTCATACTGTATGTAGATGTGGAGGTCCAAGACCAAGTGGTGATATGTGACGGGTTTGAGTGAGAATGTGTTGATTCCCAACCTCAACAGGGAGAAAATCCGTTATCTGGTTGGTTTAGATCTTTATTGATCCTCCTGGCCTTATTCTTACAGCGCCCGGTGTAAACATACTTTACGCAGGGTGAAGCAACACCTATAGTATGTTCAGCTGAAAGAACCACTCTTTTCTGGGTCTTGGGGCCTTTTTCAGTGCTGTTTCCATACCAGCCAGTGATGTTCCCCGTCAGGACACTCTCAATGGTGCAGGAGTAGAAATTAGTATCTAAGGGCATACCTGAAATCTCCTCAGGTGTTAAAGAGAAAACTGTCTCTGCCTCTATGCCTCTATGCCTCTATATAAAGGGAGTGTGACGGCATATTTGACAGCTATATGTACCAGTCTGTGTGCTGGTGATCAATGGTGCTGCTCACAGTTAGTTGGACTAGTGTATGTACTGAAACTCTATAGTAGAGATCACTGCTGCACAGACTCTGGCCCCATATGACATCACCAGCACAAGTTGGCAGCGACTGTTTTTTTTTTTTCAAATTTCAATGCTATATTGCCATGTCAACGCAGTTGATTGGAATTTGTTTCAGTGAGCTCCATGTGCAGACAGAAGAAACACTCACTCCAAATACATTACGAGGATAAAAACAAATACATGAAACAAGTGAAGTCTAAACCATTAAAAATAAAAAAATAAAAACAGCAGCACCATTACAAGGAATAGAATAATAAACATAGCAGCACCTGTGGGGGGATTAGCAGCAACATCAGTACCCCACAGATAAAGTGCATAAGTGCGTACTAAAAACACTGTTTTACAGCCCCATGGTGAAAACCTATCAGATGGCCGAAAGAGCTAGATCCAGAGTGTTGAGGAGGCGGACAGCTCCGGGTATGTACTGTTCTGAAATCTTGTCCTTCTTATCTTAATGCCTCTCAGTCTTTTGTGAGGAGGGAAAAAGTTACAGAGGCTGAGTTAGCTGGGTGGGAGAGGTCCTTTTAATTCTTAAGCCTTTCTTTTGTATTCTGGCCTTATAGATTTCTACTAGGGATGGGACCCCACACTCGCTGATTTTTGATGGGGTACGCGTCACCTTGTTTAGCTGCCTCTCCTCCTCTGCAGACATGCTCCCAAACCAGACAGTTACTGCAAAGGTAAGGATGCTCTCAACAGCTGCTGCTTGATAGGAATGCAGCAAACCTTTGCTAAACACCTCATACTTTTTTAGCTGTTTTAAAAAGAAAAGTTGTTCAAAATGCCTTTTTATTATTGTTAGCCAAACTAGCGGTATGGCTGGTGGGATGGTAATGTTGATTGGTCCGCTACTTTGGTCCACACAAATCAACAAATACTAAATGACATAGAATTGGGTGTAAACATACATGAATTGGGAGGACATACATGAAAGTATCATACTGTGTGCCATGCTTGAATATCTATATAACATGAGAGGAAGACACTAACGCTAATATCTGTACTGTTTGCTTTGTTGTATTCTCTCTTAAAATAATAAAACGACAGGCACGATGAGTAACACAGTAAGTTTAACATCACACACATAGGCTATAACATATTTGGCATTATTAGTAAATAGCTGCACATTATACACATTAGCAGTACACATAGCAATGTTAGCATTCATACGGAGCTATGTTTCTGTCCACCTGACCAATGTTCTCGTATTCACTTTCCTTTTTTTTTTTTTTTTTTAATTTTATATACTTTATTAATCCCCAAGGGGAAATTCAAATTCAATTTAGCTCAGTTTTAATCCTCACCAACACTCAAGGGAAATATCTGGCTTTTTAGCTGCTAAATGCTCCACCATATTCACAGCTTATAGCGTAAGTAAATAGACTGAGCACACTGCAGGCACACACACACACACACACACACACACACACATACTGTAGATGCTTGGGTATCCATCCTGACTCATACAGGAGGAAACTGTAGTCACTGAGACATAATATGCATCTATCTTCACCACATGCTCATTTTAAAATTTAATATGTGCTACAAACTGTGTGATGACACGAGGACAGTGATGGATGACTTTATAAACCCAGTCCAGCATGAAGAAACATGTTCTACATGCACAAGCGAGAAAGCAATTACAGCAGAGATAATTCTCATATATACACAAATGTCAACTCGCTCCTCTTCATCCAGCATCCTCTGTCTGTCTCCGTTTCCCTCGCCACCAGTCACTCTTTCAAATATTTGAACTAGTCGAGCTGTACTCTATGTGCAATGATCAGTTGGCAAGCTTGAAATTAGATACATCTTTTTTACAAGGAAACTCAGGCATTTACTTTAAGGATCTAAAATCAACAAGCTTATCAGTTTTACAAGCCAGCATAATTTTGACAACCCAGTCACCAGAAAAAAATGGCATTGCACATTTCTGCAAATCTCAGATTTGTTTAATTAGTACATTATTATGTAGCAGACACACTGAAGCTTTATGTTTCAACAACGCTTTGGTAAATGTGTGGTTAGGATTAGGCACAAAATCATTTGGTAATGGTTAGGAAAAGATTATGTTGAGCTTTAAAACCTGGACTTTGGTGGCACAGCCTGGTTGAAGAAGCCGCCGATGCCTCGGTAAAGAACAACTTCTTTTTTGGCACCATCCCCGATGGAAACAGGTTGCTTAAAAACACCCACATTTCAAGCCTACAGAGCTGCTGGAAACACAGCAATCACTCACTAAAAAGTAACTGATTCTGCCCAGGTGTCACGCCATCCACCATCTCCAAGTCAGTTCATATAGCACATCAAATTAGAAACATTAATATGACACTTATAAATTGTACAAATGTAACGCATTAGTGGTTTGCAGAAATGTACTATGCCACTGTTTTATTCCTGCAACAGGACTGCATTTGGACCATTTAAACAATCAAATTGTTCAACTATTCGTGTGGTTAGAGAAGGTATTATCATTGTAAAATCATGCATTCACCATGTTTTAGGTTTTTAAGGAAAATTACCCCAAGTAGACCAAGTGGAGAGGAAATGTAATGTTTTTCAATCAAAAGTGGTTGCTCTAAACATTTGTATTCATATTTGTCTGCTCAAAAGGTCATGGACTGTTTAAACCACCACCCAGTGCTTAGTTTGATTTTGAAGAGGCTAGTCTGTTTCTTTAGTTTGCAGTCGCTATTTTCTTTCTGATTGCACAATAGGGTGGAAGACATCATCAGTTACTCTGATGATAATTATTAGCACCTTGTTCTTGTTAGAGATTTGTCTGAATTCCCTAATTTAATTTTACTTCAGCTTAGAAGCAGACTGTTTTGATGGTATCTGCCCTCTGAATGCTTATGGGCAAAAATCAGGCAAGGCCTTTTCAGTGTTAGAAGGTTAAAACAAGTTGTATACAACCTTGAGCATCTTCAGATTCTGCATTCATTAATACATTCCAGTTATGTTTTTTAAGAAAAGCAAGCAGGGGGAAAATGTCCAAAAATGTACTGCTGGACCTTGTAGGTAGATGATTAATTTGGCCTGCATGTGGCAGCATGCGCTGTATGTGTCAACCCCAGGTTTACAGTGGTCATATTACCATCATGCCAACGCAAAACCAAAAGGCCATCCAATTTAACCGCTATTATTTCATTCTGTCTAAGAGTATGGTCACACATAGGCGACTGTAGATGAGTAACTATCACCTGCTGAGGTTATCTTCAGGCTGAATGTAGGCAGTGCCTGATGTGGCATGGAATGACATGGAAACACACACACACACACACACACACACACACACATACTGTATCAAGGTGCATACACTGCATGAACTCATGTAGGCCTACATAGACAGAGAGGCTTATTGCATATACACACTGCTCACACTACTACAGAGACATAAAGATGCACATGCACACTCTCTGCAGAAGACTGGGTTGCTATAGTAACATCAGTAGAGAGATACATAGAGCATCTTGTTTGGTCACTGCCCTTTTGAAATGGTCGTCCCCCAAGGTTCTTTTCTGAGGAGATGAGAGTTCACACTAGAGATATGGACTACAAGTGTGCTCATACATCCCATTACGTGAGCTGACATGATGTTCATTTCTCTCCACCCTTTTACAGATATTTTAAAAAAATGTGTATGTTATTTATTTGGGGAAAGAAATATTTTTTGGGTCAATTTAAAGATGGACAGTTTCAGAATGCATTTGGAAGTGATTTTCAGTAATGGTTTTACACCAGCTCAATTATTTGCATCATCTGCTACAATCTTCACTCATTCAAAGCAGATCACCACAAAAGTTTAGCATTTTGTGCATATAAGGTTTTGACTGGAGCTCTGCCGAGGAGCTACGACATTTAAGGAAAAACCCAAATTTTCCTGTGAATGTTACTGTGGCAGTTATGGCTGATACACTAATTGTGGCCAACTCTGTAACAGTCCAACCTACAGTATGTATGAGTTAGAGGATGTGGCGTTCCAAATGAAAGTGAACACTCAAAGTTACTTGTCCTGTATTCCATTCAAATTACCCTTGGTACTGTAGAGCTACTCCAGTGTTAAGCCTGAAAAACAGCCTAGCAAATGAAAATGAGCTCCTCTGTCTGAGGAGGCAAAGAAGAGCAAAAAGGAGAGTGATAAAAGAAGAGGAAAAACAAGAGTAACCCTCAGTCAGGCGTTCAAGAGATGAAGGGAGCTCCGTGACCAAAGAGGCTTCAAAACCGATGTCCAGCTAGCTTTCTTTCTAGCTTTCTGCTAGTTAATTCCTAGCTGGCCAGCATCGCAAATCGCCGCAACCAGGGACCGGGTAGCGAGTGTTGGTCGGCTGACGTCCTTGCTGCCATTCTACGTCAGCCCTCGGACAGCGATATCCCCCTCCATTCCTTCTGTTCTCTTCTCACGGAGGCATCTATCGACGGACATCGCCTAGCTAAGTTACGCCCAGCTAAGTGAACACTGAACTTTGTTTCCCATTCAATTTGAGCTCCAACCTCCAATTATTTGCATTACTATTTGTTTTTTCTTCAGATAAATCTGATAATTGTTGCCTGGTCTCTTTACTCATTTATTTAGTAGAGTGACCACACAACTTCTCATTCTACATATACATAGAGGTATACTGGTGGCTTTACAGCCTACATTATATTTAATTTAGAGAGTCTAGTAGAGTCATATTATTGATTATCTCTGATCCCCACGGTCAATTTGGTTGTTGCGACAGTGCGACGCAACACCACTGACGCTAGGTGGCGCCAAGCTAAACAAAAACGAATCCTATCTGTTGCCTCTTTAACACTGTGCTACATTACAGAGAAATACAAAACCGTACTAATGAACCTTCATTAATATAGGCCTATATTTTATCTACAAGTGCACATCACACACTGAGCGAGCCGCCTGTTAATTACGCTGTCGATGAAGCAGTAATGATTGTGCAGGGGCGTCGGTGGCTTAGTGGTAGAGCAGGCGCCCCATGTACAAGGCTGTTGCCGCAGCGGCCTGGGTTCGAATCCAGCCTGTGGCCCTTTGCTGCATGTCACTCCCTCTCTCTCTCCCCCTTTCACACTTACCTGTCCTGTCCATTAAAGGCAAAATGGCCCAACAAATATCTTTAAAAAAAAAAAAAAAAAGCAGTAATGATTGTGCTACGTGGCTAATGGGCATGTAGCTACTTACATGTTTCAGATGATACGTCATGTTTGTAGTCGACAAATGATTTGCTGCAGAGTTTACATATCACCTTGGGTTCGTCCTTCACCTTCTCAAAACGGTCCCACACTTTGGATTTCCTGCCCGACATGTTATTAACTAGCCTGTGTAATAACCGCAGGTACCAGCCCTGTAAATTAACCTGACTCCTGTCTGACTGCTGGGCATGGCCACTTCCTGTATCTGTCCTTTCAAATTAAATTCACACATGGTCAGGTCATATAGGTTTGGATTTATTTTGAGGCCAAGCTCCTAATAGAGTTTCACTTTTATTTTTTCATTTTTTTTTCTGTGACTAAGCGACCAATGAAATCTTGCGGACTAATGACCTTTCTGGTCGACTAACATTTGGTTGACTATAAGGGATCAGCCTTAATCATTTTAAGGTTTGTCATTGTTGTCTCTTAAAGGAGGCAAGTAAAACCAGGGCTTTGTTCACCATCTGTATCACTTTTAGCAACGTATCCTCAAACAACGCTTTGTACGTTATCCAACAAAAATGCACACACTATAGTTTGTATGATATACTGCAAATTAGTGCCCCACGGATGATGTAGCATCCCCAACATAAAGTTTCATAATTAACGTAAAATCACAGGTTAGGTTTAGGCAAATAAAGCTACTGAGGTTAGGTTTAGGAGAGAAACTGTGGTGACAACGTATCTTAAAATGACTCACTCAAAGTTCACACGGCTCCAAACACCGGTATCCTGGGGAAAGTTCTGCAATAAAGTAATGTGTTTTGTTACCAGCCACCACCCCAACCTGCTTCCTTATGATCCTCACGGGAACACTTCCTTCTTTACTCTTGGCAGCAAATTGGTCATATTATGGCAACTTTACAAAATACGTGGGTCATATACGAATTACTGGCTCAAAATTAAGTGGGATTCATCCAAACTTTGGTGCATTACTTTTTATAGGAAAACCAGTGGATGAGAACAGCCTGCTTCTAGCAATGTGGCTGCAACCAGGAGGACCTAAAACTACATGAAATATTACCCAGGTTGTAAAAGGATGGATTTTCCCTTTAAATTCTGACAGAGGGGGATGCAAACAAAGACAAATTCAAAGATTTCAAAGCAGTAAAAACATGAATCATGCATGAGGTGGTACAACTCAATATTAAGGAGGTGTTTCTGGGATGCTCAGTGTATAGCTGGCAGGTCTATATGAATTCAGGCTGTGTGGGTGGTGATGCACTGTGGTCGATAGGATTCACACCGGGCCTTCAATATCACACCATCACACAGTCTCTTCAGCTCAAAGCTCCATCTTAACAGAGGTAATCATTTATCCTCTGTGGATCCACTGAAATGACTGTCTGCCACACACACACACACACACACACACATACACACACACACACACACACACACACATATTAGTCAATTCTCGCTCCCTCTGCTGACACCATCACAGATAGAGTGATGAAATGATTTTCTCCTCCAGTGCTTTTCAATTCACATTAGGGGGAATATCGTGCCCCCCTTTTAAAACGACCGCAGGTAAATCAAACTATATTGGGTCCACTGAAAGCCAACCCTTGTCTCTTTATCAGCGTGATCTAGAGAGGGCCATATATGTGATTGCATATCTAGCTTTTTTAAAGTGGAGAGTAATTTTTATTGTATAGTTTAAGTGCAATGGGATTTTTATATGAAGTCTAAATTATAATCATTTTGCAAGTTTTACCTCTCTTTCTATTGATTTTAGTGGCACAATAACAGTATATAATATGATGTGGCTGAGAGTCACACTAATCTTTGCTACATATATGCGACACCATATATACACCACTGCAACATGACGTCTTGGCTGCTGGATGTGAAAAAAAGAAATCAAGTCTGCAGCCAGTCATGCTGATTTTCTTTTCTCTCTTCAAAGTTTGCTCAGACCTGGAACTGGTACAACTTCGCTAGCAACAACTCACATAAACCTCCAATAAGAAACACACAGACATACACACACACACTTATACACAAACTCAAAGAAAAGAGAAATTTCTGTTAAAACTGGCTGCAGAGAAGCTGATGAACAAACAGCTCTCTGAACAAGAACAAAGCACTACAAAGCAAATCAACGCTCAATGCCAGCGTAATGACATCTGGGAATTAAATCGCTTTAGAGAGCTGCAGTCAGGTATTACCATCCCACGCTAACTCCAAAAAAACACACCAACAAACTCTGCTATTCAAATTGACGGCACGGAGTCAAAACATTCTTTCTTTCTCCCTTTCCCTTTCCACCTGGCAGAGGATTGATGTCCTGACAGCTGTTTTTTAGTCCTAACACTGGCCAGCAATTTGTTTTACTGGCTCAGTTTGGGCCTGGTGATCTGCTCAGTATTTCAAAATGCAGTTTGCAGTTGACATACATAGATCTTTATTTATCTCCCATAGAGAGTAGCCTCAGTGATCATGCCTATTGTTCTAATCCAACCCAGTTTGATCTGTATGGAGCTACAACAGAGACAGTAAGTTCTGGCATTGAAAAATTTAACATTGGCACTAAAAAAATGTTTTATTCTACTTTGATATTTTTGGCATTTGGATGTTTTTCATTGGCAATCTTCTAGTTTTTTCATTCATGATATTCTTTATTCAGTGTGAGATTATCATTTTTTTAATCAATTTTGTATTTCTCAGTTTCAAATATCTGTTTTGGCATTGGAAAAAAATGACACTGAAAAAAGAATGACATATAGAAAAAATGTCATTGGAAAACACACCAGAATGCAAACAAAGTTAAATAAAGATATTTTAAATTTTTTAATGCCTGTGTTTTTTGTTTTTTTTGGAATTTTTTTGGAAGTGCCAAATTTTATTTTCAGCGCCAAAATTACTGTCACTGTTCTAGCTCAATAGCTCCAAGGATATCCATATTGAAAACATGTTTGTTTGGTGTTGAGGCTAATTTTGTTTGGCAGTGTTAGTTAAGTTAGAAACAGCAGATAGCAGATCACACATCAGTGCCTTTGAGAACTGTGGGTGCCAAACTTCATATATAAAGGGCATGAAAATAAACATTTACACTTAGTTTTTGCAGCTTTTGTAGTAAAGGCCTTCTTAAATTTAAAACCTTTTCCCCAAAAACTGAGCAGTAGAAGCCTCAAGAATTAACATCGTCAAATCTGATCATGAGGGGTCTTTGGGGGGTTAGCCCCCTCAGTTGTAGTTTTTAAGCTTTGTGTATCTAAAGAAAAATGGCAAAAACAGCCCAGTCATTGGCCGAGATACATGTGACTATCACTCAACTGGTGTTTCAGTACCATGGACAGAGCTGATTGTTGCATGTAGGGTGTGTATGCAGACAGACAGGACATGTCACTTTGTTTGGTTTCTAAGCCTGCATGTATGTCATGGTTGTAAATTGAACGTTTGGCCCAAATTTCATTTCCCCCCACTGTAGCAAATCATTGACAAAAGGTAATGACAGAGAGAGGAGCAGGCGTTGTTCACAGCTGTATCTATGTGCCTCCTCCTGCTGAATTTACAGGGAATTGTTCATAAGTTTATATGAATATTTAGCGTTCTGCTAGTGCTACGTTCTTATGTGAGTGCTCTGACTAACAAATGTATTATTTGATTTTGAAACAGTGGCCTTATGCTGTTGTTATTTAGCTTCCAAACCAAAGAAAAGAAAAAAAAACCAAGCAATTCTAAGGAAAATAAGACATTCAGCACCCCATTTAACCTTAATGGAATGATCCTTTGTTTCATAACCACATTTTCCTATGATTTGACTATGAAATTGACAATCGAATCAAGCTCCTTAGTCAACTATTCAGGGTCACCCCTACTGAACACAGAATACAAAAGTATGCCATACTCAAGAGCACACCACCAGTTCACTCACGATGAACTAAAAAAATGTATATTAGTTCTTTTCATGTTCCTGAGTATCTCAGCTGGAGCTCCCAAGTTGCCAGCTGGCTGGAAGTAAAATAAGTCCCACCTGTCTTTTGACTATGATGTGATGATAATGGAGTAAGCCCAGAACAAGAGGCAGCTTCCAGCCTCAAGCTCTGGCCACATCTGGCCAAACTTTTTTTTTTTTTTTACCATAAATATAAAAAAGACAACAGTTACATGATGAAGTGCTGCTGTGCCTCCCGAAAAACACTGAGATCTCAACTTTTAGAAAACCCCTATTTTAACCTCCACAGACACATTAAAGTGAATTGCACATACCGTTGGTGACAATGTAGTTCTCCGGATGACATTAGCTATGTTAATTTTTCTGTGTAATGTTAATCTTTGATTTTATGATAACAAGGAGACAGGTTGAGAGCAAGAGATGGAGAGACAGTGGGATATTCCAGGAGCCCAAGAGCTAAAAGTGCCCTTCAGCCAGAACCTCTGCGTGAAGTCACTGTTATTAACTTTGCATTTCTTGTCAAAGGGCTTAGTCATCATGTTAATAATAGAGCCCAAAAAAGAAAATTATTATACTGTTTAAGTGAATGTTTCTATCCCCTCAGTTTAGCTATGGGAAGTTAGCTGCAGTGAATACTGTATGCAATATAAACCCTTCACTTCTGTGGGTAGAAATCATGGTGGGGCCCAGGCCAGGGGCCCATTGTGTCATAATATGGAAAGTTAATTTAAAAGATTATGTAAGGTCTATTAACCAGGTATGTTTTTTTACCTTTGCTTGAGTAGATTTGTCAAATGGTAAATTTCACTTTTACCTCAGTCATTTTTGTGCCATTGCCAAAGGCATTATGCTTTAGAGTTGTCCGTCTGTCCCACTCTTGTGAACCAGGATGAACTGGTTGGACTTTGGTGGTCAAAAGTCAAGGTCAATTTTAATTTGCATCTGTCTTATTATTGTGAATGTGATATCTCAAGGACGCCTCGAGGCAATTTCTTCAGTTTGGCACAAACGTTCATTTGGACACAGAGATGAACTGATTAGAATTTGGTGGTCGAAGGTCAAAGGTCAAGGTCACTGTGACCTAACGAAACATGTTTTTGGTCATAACTCATGAATCAATATGCTAATCATGGCAAAATTTCACACACGTCTAATAGGATATAATGATGAAGTAATGACATTTTATATCCGAAAGGTCAAAGGTCAGCTTCACTGTGACATCATAATGTTCTGCAGAAACACTTTTCTGGCCATTACTTAACGTCATAACTCAGGAACAGAAGAGGAGACATTTGGTCAGATACTGAACTGCTGACACTAATCTTGGGTGCCCACCTTGAAACTATGTTGATTGTATAGATCTTCTGTGCTGTCGGGGGAAGACGTGTGAAGCATCCATGTTTTCTCAGACATGGATGTAAACTGTAACTGCAACTTGATTGGTTCATGGAGGTATACAACTGTGAGGCAGTAATTCTAGTTTATAGGTGTAATTGTACTTTTACTTGAGTATACATTTTCGGTACTCTACCTACCCCCTGCTAAGTATACTGCCTTGTGCTTCTCTTATTGTTGGGCTCAAGAGAATCTTAGGTCTCAGGGCAGAGCAAACTGTATTGTGTAATCCAGTGATTTACTATTGCACTTCTACAATGTATGGGTCAAAAACACCCCAAATGCTAGATCCTTCATTTCCCATGATGCAACTCAAAAAAATGTCTTTTGTTAGGCCTTCTCTGCCTGGTTAAAGCCTTTGCCCTTAAAACTCCACTTTTCCAGTTTGTAACGGAGGCTTTCTGGTATTAATGTGTGGCCTCCTCTGTCCAGAGATTGGAAATTAGCATCTTTCCGTTGCGTGATGTGAATTTGTACTGTATCGTATCATTAACACATGTTGCCACTCTATCCAAGACACTGCTTGAGTAAAATCTGTTATAATTAAAACAGTAGGTAAACACTTTTACTGCTTACTTTTGGAGGCTACCTGAAAGATGGATTTTTTTTTTTTTAATTGCAGCAGAGCTTTGTCACATTCCCTGCAGTTTGGTTTATTGTTGGATTTAACACCCACTGGCCTTGGGAATTGTTGACTTTATTTCTCCTCACAAGCTTTTGCCAGTTCATTCACCTTGGCTGGAAGGAGAGGTAGTGACAGTTTTTTTTTTTGGTCCACCGTTTAACTTTACAGAAACAGAACAGGATGTGGTAGCTGCTGCTGCAGCCCTGATACACACCAGATACAGGACATACATGGCAGTCGGCAATTATCACTGGAAGAGAGCTGCGCTTCAAAACCAAGAATGGAATTATTGATTATGAACCTGGTTCCCTTATCATCCTAGCTGTTCATCAGAGACTGCACTGCTTGAGCAGCTTACAAAATAGAAGAAGATTCAGTTAATACGATCAAATCATACAGAGGTAATTATCTGGATTGATTTATCTGTCATAACAGAAGAATGTTTCCCTCTCCCTCAGCCCACTATTGGACACACACAAACACACACACACTGGGGGTGACGGGAATGATGGTGGTTGTGCACCCCAGTGTAATTACCCATAGTTCTCTGTGGGGCATCTGTTCGTCTGATAAGACTTAGGTTCATCTATCACTCTTGAAAATCAGCTGGCTCTGAGAAATCGTCCCCTGGACCCCTGGCATGAGATCTCCTGGTGTGGTCTGGGGGACTGAGGGTTTTGTGTGTGTGTGTGTGTGTGTGTGTCTGTCTGTCTGTGTGTGTCTGTGTGTGTAGCACAGTAACACTTCCTCTACCTCTTTCTCTGTCATTCAGTGTATCAGCTAGTTATCCACCTGCTTCATATAACAATGCTAGTGATCGATGCCATAGACAGGATTTTAGAAATGCTGACATCATAGTATAATATATGACATTATAAATCCTCCCTTAAAATGTTGAAGTAATAACAAAAAAAACCCCTCCTTGTGTCTATTTTCTGTAAATGTTGACTCACTATGTGTTGTTTTAAAACCCTCTCTCTACTGCCAGGATATAATGCTGTGGGCACAAGTATCAGATCTCTTTATTGTATTTGGTTTATATTTGTCTAAAACAATCAGAGTGTAAGAATGAATATTTGACTTTCATCAGGTGAACAGAAACACTGCTCCAAATATATGCTAATGCCGCTCTGAATGTATGGGCTTCTTCCCCACACTGTAACAACTTTATAAGGTAATGATGTATCAGTGTTGTGTTTACAGCTTGTTCTGCTTTTCCCAAGTGGCTTAAAGGGACAGTTCACCCCAAAATCAAAAATATGTATTTTTCTTCTTTCCTGTTGTGCTGTTTATCAGTCTGAATTGTTTTGGTGTCAGTTTCAGAGTTTTGGAGATGTCCGTCGTACAGATGTCTGCCTTCTCTCGAATATAATGGAACTAAATGGCATTCAGCTTGTGGTGCTCAAATCGCCAAAAAAACAACAACAAAAAACCATTTTCTCTTTACCAGACTACACCCACTAACAATATCACTGTGCTGAAGGAAGCGTGCAGTGAGTTGATGAGTAGATGCACACTTCCTTCTGCGCAGTGATACAGTTGGCAGGTGAAGTTCAGTAGAAAAAATAGTTCCCATATGAAAATGCTTACAACAAGGTCTGTGGATTATCATGAGCAACTTGGTTATGATTTCTGGAAAGAGACATAGCTGTTGAGTTTTTCAAATGTATTTTTCTGTGCTTTGAGCTCCAAAAACCATCTTGAGTGCCACCTTGTTCCATCATGTTGGAGAAAAGGCATCTATATGGCCGATATCTCCAACACCGAACAACTCACAGTAAAACAATTTTGATTGATTAATAGCAATGCAGGTAACAACAAAAATATGTATTTTGGGGTGAACTGTCCCTTTAAAAGAAAGTCAAATCACCTTAGTTAGAAATAAAACGCACTGTGCTATATAAATATGTATACTACTACTACTACAACCACTGCTGCTTCATATGAGTTGAGAATTTTGTTAATAGCCACCTTAGCAGGCCTGAACGGATCTCTGTTTGTTTTAAATATAGGCACCCAGACGCTCCTCATCACAGGGCTTGTTCGGGGCAAATCCAGCACTGCAGTCGCCTGTCTGAAGGCCTGCTGTGTGAAGAGATCAGCGTGCTTTGGATCTTTAATTTTCCTCAAAGTTATGCAAACATCCCACGTCTGTACGAACGCACAGACAACAAAGAGCTGTGAGACTTCAGAGAAATGGCAAAAATCACATTTCTGCTGCTCATATCCACAGAGCCCCGCTTACAAAGAAACTATAAGTGAAACAAAGCCATTTGAAGAATTTGCACATTTACTCATTGCAGCTGATTCTAAATGTATAGAGAGTATGTATCCATAGCAGCATGAGGAGGAAATAATGAAATATGCTGCAGCATTACAAGCAGTAGCTCTTATCATGGGACTGATACATTTAGAGAGATTCATCTGCATTTAATGACTCTGTTAAGGCATTAAAGCAGGGAGCCCAGGAATAAAGAAAAACACCGTACAGAGAAGACAGGCAACTTAAGAGAAAGAGAGATTGCCACCTTCAATTCTCTGCCCAGGGATAAAGAGATCGCTCCCCTCCATTTCACAAGTCTGTCCCTGATGAGCTGGTTTAGTCGGTTCTGCTTAGAGGTGGGCCAGCCACAATTACTGGCAATCCACTTAACTCGTGACAGCTTCCCTAAACGTGATAAATTACACTGGCGGGGCAGAAATAACATTCTAAACTTTTGTTTGATGAATTTGGTCTCTGTTTTGTTCCAAAACTTTGCAAGGTAATGAGTGGAGTCCCACAACTCCCGAGGTTTTAATTGGTGTGTTTTGTCTTGATTGTTTTTGTTTTTTCCTGTAGTGTGTAGAAAGTGTTAGTGACACTGATTTATTTCTCTCTATCTCTCTATCTCTCTATCTCTCTATCTATCTATCTATCTATCTATCTATCTATCTATCTATCTATCTATCTATCTATCTATCTGTCTATCTATCTATGAGCTGAGGGAGAAGTAACATTTTTCCATCTGTGAACAATCACTATAAGAGAGCTGAATACATTTTTTCCTTCCCAGGCAGAGAGAGTAATTATCAGAGAAAGTGACAATGACACACATAATTACCTGCATGTTTTGTGTTATATTTTAAACAGAGGATAATCAAACCCAAGAATATCAAGTTAATATTTGTGCTTGTGGGACCCTAATGAAGTTTTGTTTGATGACTTCCCTGAAGGCATTAGAGAGAATGCATGTCTACAGTCTGAGTCAGGTGTGTGATTGATGTAACAGTGACAGTTAAGATGCTTAGCTGCATGGGCAGATTATGAGACAATAGGGCCCCGGGGCACAGACATGCAGGACGTCCCACCGCCTCTCCTATACAGAACCAAGACACACAGACTTTTACCTCTTTTTTTGTGGTTGTTTTGTGTCTCTTTGGAGTTGTGTTGTGTCACTATGAGGGCATTTTGTGTCTTTTTGTAATTGTTTTGTGTGACTCTGGGGCAATCTTGTGGCATTTTTGGTTGTGCTGTGTCTCCTTGTGGATGTTTTTTGTCTCTTTGTGGTAACTGTCTGACTTCTTTGGTCATCTTGTGTCTCCTTATGGACATTTTGTGTCTCTTTGTGGTAATTGTGTGACTTCTTTGGTCATCTTGTGTCTCCTTGTGGACGTTTTGTGTCTCTTTGTGGTAATTGTGTGACTTTTTTGGTCATCTTGTGTCTCCTTGTAGACGTGTTGTGTCTCCTTGTAGACGTGTTGTGTCTCCTTGTGGTAATTGTGTAAGTTTTTGGTCATCTTGTGTCTCCTTGTGGGAGTTTTGCATCTCTTTGTGGTAATTGTGTGACTTTTTTGGTCATCTTGTGTCTCCTTGTAGACGTGTGACTTTTTTGGTCATCTTGTGTCTCCTTGTAGACGTGTTGTGTCTCCTTGTGGTAATTGTGTGACTTCTTTGGTCATCTTGTGTCTCCTTGTGGATGTTTTGCATCTCTTTGTAGTAACTGTGTGACATTTTTGGTCATCTTGTGTCTCCTTGTAGACGTGTTGTGTCTCCTTGTGGTAATTGTGTGACTTTTTTGGTCATCTTGTGTCTCCTTGTAGACGTGTTGTGTATCCTTGTGGTAATTGTGTGACTTCTTTGGTCATCTTGTGTCTCTTTGTGGACATTTTGTGTCTCTTTGTGGTAATTGTGTGACTTTTTTGGTCATCTTGTGTCTCCTTGTAGACGTGTTGTGTCTCCTTGTAGACGTGTTGTGTCTCCTTGTGGTAATTGTGTAAGTTTTTGGTCATCTTGTGTCTCCTTGTGGGAGTTTTGCATCTCTTTGTGGTAATTGTGTGACTTTTTTGGTCATCTTGTGTCTCCTTGTAGACGTGTTGTGTCTCCTTGTGGTAATTGTGTGAGTTTTTGGTCATCTTGTGTCTCTTTGTGGACATTTTGTGTCTCTTTGTGGTAATTGTGTGACTTCTTTGGTCATCTAGTGTCTCCTTGTGGACGTGTTGTGTCTACTTGTGGTAATTGTGTGAGTTTTTGGTCATCTTGTGTCTCCTTGTGGGAGTTTTGCATCTCTTTGTGGTAATTGTGTGACATTTTTGGTCATCTTGTCTCTTTGTGGTAATTTTGTGTCTTTTTTCGGGTCATTTTGAGTCTCTTCCTAGTTGGTACTTGTTAATTTAAATGACATTTTGCATCTGAAGGCCAGGGGGCCCCCTGACACTTTGGGCCCCTAGGCTATGGGGTGCCGTTTGTAAAGTGTCTCACGCTGAAAATAACATCAACATTTTGCCACATTTAGCTTCAAACAATGTTTAAAAAAGTATTGTGAATTTTTTAACGTCACCTTTTACCACATTTACAGCAATATTTGTTAACTTTATTTAACTTTATTAAATAGTTAAATCTAAATATTAAATCTAAATCTAAATGTTAAATGTTAAATCTAAATATTAAATCTAAATCTAAATCTAAATCTAAATCTAAATGTTAAATCTAAATGTTAAATGTTAAATCTAAATGTTAAATGTTAAATCTAAATGTTCTGGGTGAAACTAAATATTTAGCTAATATGCAAATTCACACTGCCGGTCACCGGAAGTACCAAAATAAAAGCTCGAGATGGTCAGACTGTGTTTATAGAATCAAATAACGAATTAAAACCAACTTATCGGGGGAAATGGACACTTGAACATACATTAGCGTGATAATAACTACCTAAAATAACAAGAAACGTGTTTGGAGAAATTTTATTTGATGTGTACTTTGAGTTGTTAGTGTCCCTTCAGAGGGAATCACCTTGTTGTTTACAAATACTTCCGGGTAGAAAACCAGCGGAGTTTAGCTACATATATATGTAGCTAAACTCCGCTGGTTTTCTACATATATATTATATATGTAGCTAAACTCCGCTGGTTTTCTACATATATATTATATATGTAGCTAAACTCCGCTAAAATGTAGCAAAATGTTGATGTTATTTTCAGCGTGAGCCACTTTACAAACAGCACCCCATACTAGGCCTGTGCCCAGTAGGCCAGTAATCCATCGATACTTAGTTGCAGTGCTCCGCCACTTCACAATAAATCTTGAAAACTGCCATTTGTTTTTGTCAGCCAAGTAACTGTCTGGTGTCTTCTAAATAACCAAGAGAACTAGTATTGCACTCACATTTCAGCCATCTTGCATTCAAGTCCAGGTCCAGTGAATGGGCCCTCAAAAAGCTGCTTTGCTCATATCAACCTGTCTCTGGCTAGAAATGTAATAATAGCCTCCTAGCTATTGTTCACTCCTTTTGCCTGGCCGGGAGAGGATTTCGACTGACTGAATTTTAGTTGTTTTAATAGGTAAGCTAATGGTGAATATTTTGGTTCAAAATGAAATTTGGTTGTCATTGCTTATATGTAGGATGAGCAAGATTATTAATAGCCCCCACACCTCCCTCTCTCCCCTTTGTTTGTCCGTTTGTTTGTTTTTGGCTTGCTTTCCTCAAACATTGAAACATACAATGACTTCCAGATGACTTCATCATTTATGATTACAAATAAAATGTGTAAAACAAGCAAAAGAAAGAGCCAGACGCACACAGGCTCATACAAACACAAAACCATGGCCAAAACACACATCATTTAATTCTACTAAGTAATTCCACACATGCTCAAATTCTGCTGAAGCCAGCCAGTAAAGGTCAACGGAGGGGCCGTCATTCCCCCAACTTCCTCAGTTGGCTTTAAACACTAATGCCAGTCTTGGCTCCTGGGGCTCCACAATGTCACGGCAACACGCCAGCTAACATGTTCCTGACAGGAGGGACCAAGAAACATTGTGAAACACCAGAGGCTTTGGCTGCAAAGGCCTGGCAAAGTAAAAAGCCTTCATGGCGAGTTATGGATCTGAATCCTAAATACTTCATTAATACAAGTGTACAGTCATTACCAGAGACTGGATTTAAAATGTTGAAAACTGTAATATAAACACGACATGCAGTGCTATATAACATCTCTCTGTCTGTCTCTTTCCTTTTCTGGGACAATAGATTGGTTCCCAATTCTCGTGGTTTCATTCATCCATCCATCTGGCACTGGCACACACAATCCCAAACACTGCTGATCAGATTTTGATGTCACATTGGGGATATGATGCATATCACCAATGCTCTCTGGTATTTTCAAAACTGGGTTAGAAATACAATAGTTCAACATTTTGAGAAATGCACTCACTTTCTTTCCAAAAGTGAGATCAGAGGTTTGACAGTGATGTCTGTGAGTTAGCTACAGAGTTGGGACATGTTTTGCCTAGCATAGCATAAAGACAAAGGAAAAACAGCATGGTTCAAGTCAAAAACATGTCCACCAGCAACTCTGTTGCCAAATGAATATGTTGTATCTTAACTGTACATGAACAACAATGTGACAAACGCCAATTTCCAATTTTAAGGTTAGAGTTATAGAGTAATGTTGGAACTATTCTTGAGGACAACATGTTAAGTTGCTATGCTCAGTCACTGCACCTCGTTGTTATAGTAAAGTGCAACACACACTGCCGCCGACGCGGCGCTGTGGCCGTCAAGTGCCGCCCCCCAACACACATTGGCAGCAGCACGCAGCGGCAACGTCGACACTAAAGTATTTCCCACCCCAGCCCGCTAGGTGGCTGTACCTACACTAGTTGCCAACGGTTGCCAACTGCTAGTAACGGAAGAAGAAGAGGAAAAACTTTGAGGCAGCAACAACTTGGATTTCACGGGTGAGTTTCTTATCAAAATCGTCTTATTAAAAATTTGAAGCAACCGGAGTTGATACTACGGCAGCTGAGACGTACATAAAAGGCTTTTCTCGCAGCGCCGGCCGCACTGGAAATAGAGCAGTGGGCTGAAGCAGAGCGGCACAGCACAGCGGCTGGCGCCGGTGTGGATTCTCTATTTAAAGGTTTAGTGTGTAGGATTTAGGAGGATATATTAGCAGAAATTAAATAGGATATAATAAGTATGTTTAATTTATTGTATAATGACCTGAAAATAAGAATTGTTGTATTTTCGTTTCCCTAGAATGAGCATCTACATAGGGTGCAGATCCTCATCCATGGAATCTGCCATGTTGCACCACCATGTTTCTACAGTACCCCAGAACAGACAAAGCAAACACTGGCTCTAGATGGGGACATTTGCATTTTCTCATTTTAGAAATAGCCACTGCAGTTTGCAGCCCCTCCGCAACCAGCTTAACAGTGTTGGAAAAACACAGATTTTTAATGTGAAACTGCTTTATTCAATGTTTTCAGTGGTTTGAATCACCAGGTCTGTTTGTTATGAAGAGGAAGAGACCTCTGCAGATAATTCGGCTCCTAGTAAAAAACTCCTGAACACCTGGATCTTAAATTATCAGAGAAAAAAGCTGAGCACACATTAGCAGGCGCTAGGCTGGACCGAAAGGCATCCAAGAAACACTGATTTGTAATGTTAAACTGCTTTATTCAGTGTTTCACTGGTTTTTAATCACCTCGTCCATTTGTTTTGGAGAGGAAGAGACCTCTGTGGATATGGGAGACATTTTAGGTGTTTGCAATTTGCTTTCCTCACCACGGGATGCCACTCAATCCAATGAATCCCACACACTGCTCCTTTAAGAAGGTGGTTTTAGAACTGATTGTAGGAGATTTTTTTTAGATTTTGGACAGAGCCAGGCAAGGTGTCTCCCTGTGTCCAGGTTTTATGCTAAGCTAAGCTAACCACGTCCTCACTTAAGCTCCATATCTAATGCCGAACAGGAGATTGATATCAATCTTCTCACCACTTTTCAGGAAGAACGTTTTCTTTAAAAAACAACTCACAGATTGGTGCAAAAGGTTTTTCTTTATATTTATGGTGTGCAACATGTTTGCCTTTGCTTTGTTTCTTTATAAAGTAATTTCTGCCTCTGTTTCTCAAGTATGCTCAGCTTGTGACTCACATACACACCTAATTGCTTTCATTCTTCACCGTTATTCTTTCTCGTCTTTGCGCCCTCCGCTGTGTCTCTTGTGCATATCTCCTTTCCAACACACACAGAATCACTGACATTTTCACCCTTCTTTCTTTCTCTCTTTCCCTTCACCTTCACCCAGCCTCCCTCTGCCCTCCTCTCCCCCATCTCATTCTGATGCATGGCTGTATATTTGGCCTTTGTAGAGACAGCCTCGCTCCTGGAGGATTCTCCTGGAATCAATTTACCCTGCCTGTGCCAAGCCACTGATCAACAATTTACAGGCCATCAACTGCTGGGGCTGCTGGGAGGCTGTTTAACCAGTATATTAGGTGTTGGACATGACAGAGCATTTACAGCAGGGTATAGTCCCAGCTTTAAACACAAAGAGTGCAACATATCAGGAAAACCTTTGATATTGTGTTTGCACGATTGCATATCATCCGCAGTAGTTTTATTTAACCGGCAGTCCCCCTCCTGTTTGCTGACATGCTGCCTTCTGGAAGCCGAGTAGATTTAATCGATGAGGATTTAGTCTGTAACACAAATGCGCTGCAGCAAACTGTGTTCAGAGCTCTAAGCCTGGATCTGGTTATTTAAATATTTTGAAATGTAGCTGATCAGCCAAGGTTTCCCTTGCAGGTCAGAATTCTGTTTGCAACTTTGAATCGTGTTTGAATTGTAAACATCACAGAGACAGAAAGATCAATACAAAATGACACTGTCATTTGGAGTAGGAACATGAGACAGGCAACATCTACACAACAAAACAATGAACAAAACACTAACAATTGCATTCAACACATGTCGCTGTGATTGCAGCAGTGGAGTTGAGGGTGCATGGATGTACTCGCACCAGACCTGCATTTAAGACTAATTCAGACTAATTCAGACATGTAAACCCCATCACAGAGCCCTCACACATCATTGCTTTCTTTTGTTGAGCTTTGAAAATAGCAGTATACAATTTAAAAACCCAGCTCTGTAGTGCTGTATCCATGGAGATTAATTAGATTCACTGGGGCTGTTTCGTTCTCTCTGCAGACCTGCGTGTAGAGAAAGAAAAAAAAAGAAACAGAGTAAGAGGGAGAAAGAGCATGAAAAACACAAGAGGGGAAATGGGAGAGACAGTCAGGCAGTTCAAACGACAGACAGGCAGATAGGAACGCAGTGGTTGCCATGCGACGGCCATATAGAGCGGTGATGGCCGTGGTAATGCTACCTGGCATTCTGTTCAGTGATTTAATCAGCTCGCCCAGCCAGCCATAAATCATCATCAGGCTGAGTTACAAAAGCTTAAAGGAGAAACACAGACAAACACCCCAACTCACGTCACTGCTGCTGAAGGAAATGCTTGTTGCTCTGACTTGTGTTTAAGTTTAAATCTTTTTTCAGTATGGAACAATTAAATGGTCCAGCGTGTGACGAGTCAGTGGTAGTCCTCAAGATCTGAGTGCTTGTGTTTAGTCCAGTGCTGAGACTTAAAGCCATTTGTCGTACGTTTTTGTAAGAAATCAGCATATATATTCTCTGTGGGGTTTCTTTCTGCTATGACATTTACACCTTCATTAGTGTTCTTTAGGGGGTGCACATTTATGGCTCCGACTGACAATGTGGGTGCTGATAGTCCAATTGGTGCAATACCTGTGTGGGTGGGTGCTGAAAATAGTTAGTTATCACTTCAGTTCCAAAGGCCACCTGGGGGGCTGCGATGTTGTTAGCTTTTGCTCAGTCCCATATGTGATTAGGAAACTTAATGTGATTAAAACCACAGGGTACTGAATGTAGTGCTGAGGCTCCAGGATGCTACTTGTTGCTGTGTGTTTTGGCAGTCTGGCTATTTGCCATCATTAGACTCATGAACACAGGTGGAGTTGGGGGTGGCTTCTGGGGCTGCAGGCCCAATTGTTTCTCCAAAGCCTCTAAGGTTTTAAAAATACCTTCAACTTTTTGTTATTTAGATAATAACATAAGCACATGTTGTTAATCCTATGATGCTATTCCCAAAAACAATGTTCCCCTGTCGGCCTAATCCAATTTGAAGTATTGAAGACTACCTTCACATGGCGTTGTTGGAGATCCATGATTTGTAGTCAGAACAGCCCAGATTATTATTGCATGGATTCAAATGTTTGTCAGCTAAACCTTGAGTCTGTGACCTCCAGCATATTATAACACAAAAAGGTTTCAAGATCTGTCATGCTGTGTACACCAAATTCCTACACGAAACAGCGACATCAGATAATTGTTGTCTTTTATAAGTTGTCAGGAGTGAAAGTAAGTCATCCTCAACATTTGATCTGGTTGGTTTGACTTTACTTTATTATTAGAATATTTTCTGAAAGTTGTCTTGTGTCTCAGGATGTACACTGTTTAACATAATTACACATAAATACAAAAATACACAACACAACATTTAACCAGCGATGGACACCAAGTACTGTACTTAAGTACAGTTTTTGAGTATCTGTACTTTACTTTTTTTCTTTAAACTTCTTAATTTTACTTCACTACGTTGAAAAGACAAACATTATACCTTTGACTCCATTACTTTTGTAAGAATGCTCTTGTTATATTTGCTTTGAAGATAGTGGATGATTTTTTTTTTCTTTTCTAAAATGCAAAAGTTCATAAACTGTGATCATGCAGTTCTCCACATGGTTTGTTTGTCCAAGTGGTGTTACTGTACCTCTACCTCACGTATATGCTACTCAGATTGAGCAGCTCAGGAGACAGGTAGGGAGGAGAGGTCATCAGCAGGCGGTTGTATTTGGTTATGCTGTGTTACTATGGCTACAGCAGCAGATGGAGATGACAATTACTCACCAGGTCCCCTATGGCCATACCTCAAGCTCATGTTTGAAATTTTTGAGATGAAGAATGATTCGTGTCATTTTAAATGTGTGCTCTGTTTACCGTGCACAAACTTCACCACGGCCTACAAGAATTCATCGTCCAACCTCAGAAAGCATGTTGAGGTATGTAAACATTTGCTTAATTTCAGATGAATATTTTAAAGAAAGTTGTCTGTGCTTAGTAGTTGCAGTCTTTGTGCTACGTTTGGTCAAAGTTGTCGTACACTGAAATATTTGTACTCAGCGTTCTCACTTTAGCTGTGGATTCATGTAGGTCCCAGTGTTGTGTGTGTGTGTGTGCTAAAAAAAGTACTTTGAATACTGAAGTTTCTTTAAAAGCGAGTACTCCAGCACTTTAACTCCAGTAATAATTTGAGCCAGCAACTTTCACTTGTATTGGAGTAATATTTGACCAGGAGTATCTACACTT
This sequence comes from Epinephelus moara, assembly GCF_006386435.1. Lineage (NCBI taxonomy): Eukaryota > Metazoa > Chordata > Actinopteri > Perciformes > Serranidae > Epinephelus > Epinephelus moara. The sequence continues at coordinate 12,795,509 of NC_065521.1, read as the reverse complement.
TGACTCAAGCAATAGGGTTGTGTACTTTGTCCACCACTGCATTTAAGCAAACAAAACCATGTTACAAACCTCACAAATCACATCAAATATATCAATAAAGTGGATGCAGTGCAAACAATTTAATAGCTCTCTTTTACAATCAGGAACACCAAGACTTACTAAGAGCCCAAACTCTGATTTAGTAGTTTGATAGACTGAGGAACAAAAGAGGTCCTTTACCTGTTCAGTCTTGCCTGTGGGACTCTAAATCATCGGTGTAACAACTAAGCTAGCATTCTTGAAATAAAATGTGAGAGGGGCTGGTGTAATATTACCAACTAGCAACACAATGCTGTTGGTATACAGAGTTTGAAAACTTCACTCAAGCATTTGACTCACAATCTGTAAGCAGATCTGTGGCAGTTTATTCATGGTGTCCCAGAACGTCAACAATAGACACAGGAGGTAACCTAGTTTGTCCTATGTAGACATGAAAGTCCAAAGACCAAACGGCGATATTTGACGAGCATAATTCAGCGTCCACATAGATGCCCAAATATTTATAGGAGGAAATCTGTTAAGTCTGTGCATTATGGAGAGCAACTGATGGAGAATACAAATTCACTGGAAGACCAAAATCTTTTTTGTTGTGTCATGGTTTCAAAGTGATGAAGACAGTTGGAGATCAATTAGATTCAAATTAGGGTGTAGGCACTATTATGTTTTTCCATAGTGGCATACAGATTTCTTCTATTATCTCAAAAAATAGTGCTTAAAAGGCTTAATAGGCCTTAAAATAGGCTTAAAAAATAGTGCATACATCTGCCGTAAATGGGGAGGAAAACAAAAATCCCCCCAGGTGAGTGTGAGCCAGCCCCCTCATAGGTTTGGCCTGAGCCTCATATGTTTATAATGTCTGTGTACACCCCTGCTCATGAAAGAAAAAGAGCTAACACTTGCTCTGAGTGTGCATGATCTGACATGACTCAACAGGTGTTGAAATAACATGACGAAATCCTTAAGTCTGGTGGGAATCAGTGTTAATGTATCACATGTTCCAGCAAGTAGTGCATTGAAAAAAATTTCAAAATAACTGCAGAATCATTACTGTTTATGTTTCCTTGTTGCAATTGATACAATGATGCTCTAATTTGCAGTGCAGCATTTAAGTAATAATGAATGACAAAAATTCCTTGATACATGAAAACTCCTCAAATCAAATACTGAGGCGAAGTTTACACCTCATAAGTAGAGCGTACTTATCATTATCAGCTCCCTAAATGTGCTGGGAATTCCCCCCTCTTTTGTCCCACAGTCCACACCATCAGTCTCCTGCTGTCTGTGCATCAGCTCCTGGCATCTAGTGCCAGAAATTATGGGCTTTGTTCATTTTTGTCAGTTTATGAAAGATCTGCTAACATGATGATAGGAACAACATGGGCAAATTGGATTTTAGCTGTGATCTGTAATTAAAAACCCAACCTAATGGCCATTTTGGCGGGTAACTCACTGGGCAAGGAGATGAGATCCATTCAATTAATGCATCTGTGGGCACTGTTAGCCTGTGCCTCACTCTGGTGTATGTCTAACACGCTCCATGCTGTGCTCCAAAATAAGATGTCAAAATAGTTCACCCACACTGCCAGTTTTTGCTATTTATTGCCACCATAATCAGCATTATCCTGTCTTTTATTGGTGGGATTTAGCATCCCCTAATGATGTTTCCAGGCTTTTCCAGGCTGTAGGAAGGATTTAAAAAATACAAATTGTCACCAGTCAGAATTTCATTTGCACAAGCCCACCTTCACTAAGATATTGTGGGAACATTTTATTTTAAACCTCACATTTTTAGCATTTCTAAGCAGTGTATAACACAATATATGCTTTATAATACATTATAACAGCCTATGATGTAGTTATAAGCAAATGTTTTGTGGTAGTCAATATGTTTGTTTCCAGTTTTTCCAATGAAGGATTCATACTTATAATAAATATATAATAATATAATATATTATATAATATATTATTATAATATAATAAATGCTTAATAGCACACTGTTAGGATTTGTCTATGTGTGAAAGGACTGTTAATACACTATTATTGGTGCTTCATAGGATATGTTATATTTTCTGAAATAGAAGAAAGCAGGAAAAGCTCGCACACTGATCAGAAAAATGGATTGTCCACTCCAGAGGTTGATGGATGTTGAGGTAGCATGTTTAATGGTCCATCAAAAATATATACAAAAATATATAACAAGTGCTACCATAGTGTGAAAAACAAAAAGAAACAAAAGAAAACTGACCAGAAACGTTTCGGCTACACAGCCATCCTCAGTCTGCCTAAAGGGCAAATCACACACCTGTGCTCTATTTGTAGATTGGGGGCAGAGTCAATCAGTGCATGGATCCATACATGTTCCAGGGCCACAAGTACAACTACACAAAGGATGATATCTAAAGCTATTATAACATATTAAAGCATCATCAGATTACTAAGAGAAGAGGCCTGATTTTAGAGCAACACTAACAGTTTTAAAACTAGCAATTATATAATATGTAGAATATGTAGAAGGACAGAAAGACACATTTCTCATCCCTGATCATGGCAGACAACATACACACACTACCCCAAAGGTTCTAAATAAAACAATTTAATACCATTTCTTCGTTTAAACCTTTTGGATGCAGAGTTTGGAGTTAAAATATCCATTTACACTCTGCCTGTAAAAGAAGACGTTCCATGTCACCTCCCCTACATGGCGTTTTAATCTGCTGGATAACACAGAAGGTGAGAGAGGAAACAGGGTGTATGTGTCTGCCCTGACCAGGAAATCCCTGATGTTTCTGAGTCTGTAATGACAAAACAGAGGTGATTGAGCAAAGAGTTTTTCACATACATGATCAGAAGTTAACACATGCCAGTGTTTTTTGATAATTCCCTTGATTTCCTGACTCATGGAGGAATATGTTGTAACACACTTAATTGAATGCTGTTTTTGTTTATCTCTGTTGTGTGCTGGTGGATTGTCATCAACATGGCGTACCTTATTAAGGGCTGTATCCAACCATGACTTAGGATATGTATTTTCTGAAATATAAATAAAAAGACCTGCTTGCAAATATATTATAGTGAAATATATATCACAAGTGTTTCTTCTTTCTTTCTAACGATTTTATTTTTCAAAACAATGTTCTGTAAATGTTATTTCTAATAGGTGTCTCAAAGCCTTCTTCACACCCTCCAGTAGCAAGTATACCCCAAATATCCCACCTCTTAATCTATAGGCATTCTGCTCAGCCTAGACTTTGTCTGAACATGCAATGCCCAAAATCCTGACAGGCCTGCAGAGAGACCTAAGCCTTTGACAATTCACTCAACAGGCAAACAGCATGCAAGCCACCCCTGCCTGTGACACTCATCCACCAAGTTCTCATATTTGGCACTTTACCTCTTGTTGGCCTCTTCAGTCCTCATGGGGAAAAGACTGCTACTGTGTGCCCAAATGCCTTTTGTAAAACACATTTCAAGGGCCATTAAATAATCCATGGACTTTATTACCTCTGCCAAGAGTCATGTTTTCAGTTCAGTTTGTTTGTCTGTTTGTCTCACTCGATTTTCATTAAACTTGGTGGAAGGGTGTAGCATGGGCCAAGAGCCCATTCGATTTTAGAGTTGATCCAAATCACAGGGCAGATGCCCAAATTATTTTTCTCTTTTGTTACCATTTCAAGATAGGGCATTTGGCCTTGGCGAACTACAGTATCTCACATAAGTGAGTACACCCCTCCCATTTTTGGAAATATTTTATTATATCTTTTCATGGGACAACACTATAGAAATGACACTTTGATATAACTTAAAGTAGTCAGTGTACAGCTTGTATAGTAGCATAGATTTACCTTTCTCTGAAAATTACTCAAAACACAGCCATCAACATCTAAACAGCTGGCAACATAAGTGAGTACACCCCACAGTGAACATGTCCAAATTGTGCCTGAAGTGTCGATATTTTGTGTGTCAACCATTATTATCCAGCACTGCCTTAACCCTTTTGGGCATGGAATTCACCAGAGCTCACAAGTTGCTTCAGGAATCCTCTCCCACTCCTCCATGATGACATCATGGAGCAGATGGATGTGAAGACACCTTGCGCTCCTCCACCTTCAGCTTGAGGATGGCCCACAGGTGCACAGGTGAGTTTAGGGCTGGATACATACTTGGCTAGTCCATCACCTTCACCTTCAGCTTCCTCAGCAAGGC
>NC_065521.1:12726586-12790945 GCF_006386435.1 Epinephelus moara | reverse complement strand
GTGGGGTGTACTCACTTATGTTGCCAGCTGTTTAGATGTTGATGGCTGTGTTTTGAGTAATTTTCAGAGGAAGGTAAATCTATACTACTATACAAGCTGTACACTGACTACTTTAAGTTATATCAAAGTGTCATTTCTATAGTGTTGTCCCATGAAAAGATATAATAAAATATTTCCAAAAATGGGAGGGGTGTACACACTTATGTGAGATACTGTAAATGCTATACATGTTAAAATCCAGTAGATGCCAGGAAAGTTCAATGGTGATAAAATATAGGCAATTCTAGAAATACCATGCTCCATATTACAATCCACATTAACAGGTACCAGTAATCCTCAGGGCTAGCCTTCACATGTAACTGCTTAAACTTCATACAGAAAGCAATCGTTAAGGTGCACTTGAGGACAGTGGTTCCATGGAAGAACTGGTACACCAGTAACGCCACAACAACACTTTACCCAAACTAAGGTGTTTCTATTGAAAAATAAATACAGGCATGTAAACAACCACATTTATATGCATACTGATAACCTGTTTTTCTCATTATATATATTTTATGCATTGGTTTGTACCTATTTGCAACTTACTGTTTTGTTATGTTTTGCACCTTACTCTTATCTAGTTTTATACTTAGTTAATATATGCTATATTGTATTTTATATTTGGTATAAATTTGCTTTTTCTGCTGTCATTTTAGTCTTTGTATGTTGCATGCTTTGTACAGTTAACTATTTTGTTATATTTTGCACCTTACTGTAATTAATTTATCTTATTGTTAGCAAATTTTATAATTTAACCTTAGCCACCTTATTCCTAGCCCACTTGATACCTTGCGTGAATTATGTGTGCAACTTCTGGCGTTGAACCAAAACTGGCGATTTCCAATGGTAACATTTTTTGTTTACAGTACTCTATTCTTCTGTCCAAAAGCAAATGGGGAAATAAAATGTGTAACACACCACCTGTTATAGCTCAGACAGGATTATATGATCATACCTCTGCCATCTCTGACAGCCATCTCAAAGCATTGTTTTGTTTTCTTTCAACCGAGCACGCTATAGCGATTAGCTTGCCTTGCTCCGTTAAAATATTGTTAACTAGCTTAAGGTAAACATCTGCTCTGATTTATAATTTCTGATGACTTATTAAGAGATACTAACACATTCGACAAACATTTAACATAATTTAGTATTAACTGTAGCTCCATGTAAAGTGAATAAATGTGATGTGTGATCATCCGTTCGTCTGCGTTAATGACGCAGTTTACACGTGTTTTTAACTTCCAAATTTTTAAAAACTGTTCTGAGCGAAACATGATGCTGAATTTAGCAGCAGACTTCAGTAAAAGAGTAATAGTAAAAGAAGTAACCTTTGGCATTCGTCTATTTTTATATGATATAAAGAAAGTACGGTAAAGCAGTAACACATTCTCAGCCCTAATGACTAAATACATATTTCAAGGTATGTTACTGAGTTTATTTTCTAACGAGCAATTTTCTAATGTAGGTTGAGAATGAAGTCAGACGGGAATAGACAGGGATATCAGGTACTGACGTTGAGTGACGGACCTGTCAGTCTAGGTGTCATTCTCTTCTGCAAATTCTGATTTAATACTTTCTTGCTATGTCTTGTGAAACTCTTGTGTACTTATTACTCATATTAATGGTGCCTTTGGCAACAGGAACAATCCCTTTTTGTTCTGGTTACATGTTCAACACACAGTTGCTGAGGACAAAAATTTAGCTTAGACTGGTTGTTTGTCGTTACAGACACGAATAGTATTAGTGCAACAGTTACCTAAGCTCCGCAAAGACAAAGAAAACGCTAAGTTAACATTAGTTAAATATTTGTGAAAAAATAAATTAATAGCCTATTTGCTAAACTGAAGGCAAATTACTTTCAAAAAGAACCAGCCTTGGTGGTTAGCCACCAAGAGTAGCCACTGGGACTAACCACCAGAGTTGGGTATGATGCATTACAAAGTAACGCGTTAGAGTATTTTGATTACTTTTTGCAGTAACGAGTAACCTAACAAGTTAGTTTGCTGTTTGAGTAATCAAATACTTGAGTACATTTTCAAACAAGACATCAGTTACTTCCGTTACTTTTAGAACGCTGGTCCTTCAGCTCCGAAACAGCAACGGCTGTCTTTTGGTTCTAATAACAGAGATAACGTTAAACCTATCAGTCCGAAAGAAGTCATGAAGCTTGTGGCTCGCTACGTGGAGAAGAAATCCTGCTATTGTCTACGGTTGAGTCTAAAAAAAGGTGGAGGAGGACTCGCTGACAGACAGGTCAGACTCAGGACTTGCATTATGCCTGGTACACACTACACGACTTTTCTGCCCGTTCTGAAAGTCACTATGTCACATTACACGATTGTGGAGTCATAAAATCGTGCCATGACTTGGCCGACAGACATGACACACTACACGATGGTACTCACCAATTATCCCCCGTCGTCTTTCACGGCGTGTGTGATATCATCGGGTTATTCTTGTCCTTCGTCTTTCACGGCGTGTGTGATATCATCGGGTTATTCTTGTCCTATTTTTATTACTTTTACTATTATTTGAGTCACTGTGTCTGGTCATGTGCCAGCCAAAATGTTGTTGTAGTCACCTAAAAGCGTCAGCAGATGGCAGGAGCTACATTTGAAGTACTGTAGGCAAACATTCAAGCTACTGTATCCTCCACAACCAAGTTCTTACAAATGTTTCACAATAAAAGCCTATTTAGAAAATGGAGGGATTCTCTCAGCCAAGGTTATAAGGGGCTTTTAATTTGATGAAAATCAGGAAGGTTATAAGGGGCTTTTAATTTGATGAAAATCAGGAAGTGTTGAGTTTGAAATGACGGTGCAATGTGTTAACTTTATAAAGACAACAGAGCGGATAAAAAGTAAANAGTGCTTGAGTTACTTTTCTCAGGGAGTAACGTTGGAAGTACTTTAAAAGTACTTGAGTTACTTTACTCAGGGAGTAATGCAGTAAAATAACTGGTTACTTTTTTTTTTTTTTTTTAAAGTAACGCAGTAAAGTACTCTGATTACTTTTAAAGTAACCCTTACCCAACTCTGCTAACCATAGACAGTCTATGGTACGAACTAGCTTACTACTTCTTCCGCTATCACACTGGAAGTTGCACTCATAATCATTTCTATAGTAGTGTCCTCAGGAATAAGGTGGATTATCAACTAGTTTTTGTATTTTACCTTCTTGTTTGCTAATTTTTATATTTTAACCTAATTGTTAGCTGCTTTTTCTGCTATGTTATTTTTTTTTTTTATCTTCACTCCTCTAATTTTGTATTGCACCTTCTGCACAGAAGTTTTCCTTAGGATAAATAAAGTTCTACCTGATCTTCTTCCTTCTAATTATACTACTAATGACATCCACATGTGAATTTGTCTGCAATATTATCCACCAGAGATGTTAATTTAAATTTGACGTTAAGTAAAACTTTCTGCCTTGTGAAATTACAATTTTTCATAATAACTGTTTTTGATAACAAGCTGCCATGTCAGATGTTATTTCACATAGGACCTGTATACATGATAATAAGGGGTTTTGGTTTTCTTAAAGTTTGTGACATATTTCCAATTCAGCTTCAGCTTGGCACAAGCAAATTTTTACAGAATTAAAAGAGTACATATTTGTTGAGCTTGCAGATTTGCAAATCATAGATGGACAATTGGTCAAAATGCCAAACTTGAGTCCACAAACCACTGGGTGACATTGGCTACATACATTATTTTTATACACTCTGTGAGTGCCTTTCTGGTCATAAATTGGAAACAGCTGCACAAACTTCAACAGGACTTTAATCTAGCTGTATATCAGCAGTTAATTGGTTTGTGTGTATTTGCATTGGGTAATATTGGTGGATTTAGAATTGGGCACACAGAAATCCTCATCTCTGTCCATAAAGTAGCGCCCTCCAACTCCCCTTTAAGTACAGGACAGATGGCTCCTGTGTCAAGTAAGCTGTTTCAAGTAAGAAGGCAACACACTCTTGTGCACACAAACACACTTGCAGGTAGACTTGAACCGTAGGTCTTATCAGGTCGCCCCAGCTGTGTTGCCAGACGCTGGCCTCCACTCCCCGTCTGTCTGCTGGAGTTAAACTGGGGGTGTTTAAAATTAGATTTAACATCGATCATTTCCCCGGCCTGAATGGGGCCCAATGTCAGAGGCTGGCAGGGGCAATCCCTCACCCACCGTCCGTCTGCCTCACCTCAGCACACCATCAGTCAGGCCTGGGAGAGACGGAGGGAAGAATGGAGAGAGAGGGGAAACAAGTGAGGGAAGGGGTTTGAAGAAGAGGAGTAGGGAGAGAGGTAGTAAGGAAGTGGGGAAAGAAAGAGGGAAGAAGGAAGAGCGAGAGGGGAAGGGAGGGGATATAGAAAGGATAAAAGTAAGGGAAGGATGAACAGAGATGGCAGGAAACGGGCCGATAAGGGGAAGGAAATGAGATAGAGAAGGAGTAAGCGAGGCAGGAAGAGGTGATGGAGGTGAGGAGGAGAGGGGGAAATGATAAGTAAAGGAGCAAGAGAAGGAAGGAATGATGGAAAGAGGTGGAAAGGGAATGAGAAGGCATATTTACAGATAAAGTCTTCATGCAGTCATTCTACCCACCAGGTGGATCCTCTAGCTCAGAAGGTAGAGTGTGTGCCCCATGTAGGCTGGGCCCTTCGCATTGGCCAGGGCTCGATTCCAACCTGCAGCCCTCGGCTACATGTCATCCCCCCTCTCTCTCCCACATTTCTTGTCTCTTCAGCTGTCCTGACATAAAAAAAAACAATCAAACATAAAAAAAAAAAAGCAAATATAGGTTTGGACAGAGTTGAAAACGATTACTTTAATGTATTATATATCATCCCTGCCCCTGAATAGATAGCAGAGATAGCACAGCAGTGATAGAGAGAGCAGGTTCCTACAGTGGTGTCATTTCCATGACTTATTTGCATGGTAATTGTATTTTCATGCTACGTTTCCCTTTATGCAGTGTCACCGCCGAGCAAGAGGAAGAAGGTGATCTGCATATTAACAAGTTACATGGTGGGTAATGGTGCCACAACGTTGGATAATAGAATAAGTATATAATCTAACTGTTCCTGGATTATTGTCCCCGTGGTGCAGCTGTGTTTGAAGGAGAATTTAAAGTGCTTTATTTGAGCAGGAAGGGGGAAATGTGGTTAAAGATGTCTGTTCACATTTGGATACAATCCCCTGCCGATACTTTCTTTATCTAAATCTAGGACATGTTCAGCTCCCAGAGCAGCAACCCTACACAACAAGTCCAAACAGCGTTCCCCACAGTGTAGGTGAAGCACAATTTTAACCTGTTCCTCATGATGCATCGCCATTCCCTGAACCAAACAAAGATGGAAACTCTAAGTGATAGCTGCTTACTTAATGATTGCTGTGTTTGTTTGGGTCATGGGATTCCATTGTAAACCCATCCGCATCATTATTAAATGTTGAGAGCAACAGACGTAGTTTAAGGGTGAGGTGGAAGTCCAACAAACACAGGACTTTCTACCAGGAAACTGCTCTTCATTTCCCATGTGAAACCAAAAGTCAACATTGAGGTTTTCTTAAAGACATAACATAGGCTAGGTAATGCCATGTGACATAGTTGTTAACTTTCTTACACCAGTGAAGTGATGGACAAATTACTAATTTTAATCCAAACCATAATCTTTTTGTAAATCTAACCAAGTGATTTGTTGCCTAAAGGGGATTTATGGTTGTGCGCAGACCCTACGCACGTAGCCTACACACATCGCTTATGCCGTTGTGAGCAATTTACTTCTGCGGTGGTGTGTCTGTGTCACTCTGCAGTTACACCTCCAAAACACTAGTCAGCGGCAGAGGTTTCTGTGAAGTGCTGTCAAGTTTAATTGATTCAAAACACACCCAAAACACACATTAAACATGGCTTAATAAAGACAATTTGAAAAACAAGTACACAAATTGGCTTCAGAATAACTCGCAGCATTCACAGACAAACACATTTTCCCCACAAATACAACATGCTAACTTTATTAGCACAAGTCTATGGCATTTTACATTGTATAAATTAACCTAGCAACTATCGATCTTTTCCTCTTCTCATATAAACCCAGGGACAACGGCAACATTTAACAAAGGTAATGGCACACAGTTTGGCTCCATTACAACTCACAAGGTTCACTGACAAAACAAATGTCCTGTACTAAACACGTTTTTTAAACAAATACAACATGCTAACATTATTAGCACAAGCCTATGGCATTTTACATTGTATTGATTAGCCTAGCGGCTGACGATCTTTCCCTCTTCTCATATGAAACCTGGATAAATCCCAAAATATAAATCCCTGAAGGATAGATCACACACAAGACTGAAAATGCTATTTTAGTGGAGGCTTTACTGTCTGACAATTTATTGTTTCTTATCTGTGAACTAAAAGTAAATAGGCTACAAGCTCCGTTTCCACTGAGAGAAATGGTGTCAGTATACAGCAACAGACAGGAGGTATGCGTCACTGCGACGCGTAGTTACAATTCTGGGGAGGTGCACATTAGGCTACGGCGTAGGTTACGGTGTAGGCTCCAAATTGACGTAGAGCCTACACAGTAACCTACGCGTCGATTCAATGCAGATTTATAAATTACGTGTAAACCTGAATTAGTTGCCGAAACCTAGGTTTCCTGTGAACACGGAAATTTGTTTAAAGACTCAGTAGAATGTAATGAGCAAAAATTCTAATTAAGCATCACAAGTTATGAATAGAGGGGTAAGCAGTGCAGTTTTCAGATTTTAAGAGTCACCCCATATTGTTTTTTACTTAGATGTTCAGTGATAAGTACCCTGAAAGTGGTGTCCATCCACTTAGGACAGCAAAATATACAAAGAAATAACAGCAGACTTTGTAGAGCATATATTCAAAAAGAAAGCTGAGGCTTGTGTAGGGCAGTCACATCTCTGCTGTATCAACCTGTCTGACCCTTTGCCAGTCATGCAGTATATTCTTTTATGAAACACACAATAAAGTCTTACCAAGCATGACATTCTCTCTGTATTGCCATCCATCCACCACACCCCACTTATGGCCTTGCAGCTATAATGCCCACTCATTGGACTGTCGTTATTACCATCAGCCATTACCATCCTTGTTATGTTTGTGAGGCATGGCCTTGCCAAATGCGAGGAACATTGATTTTTATATCCCTGCTTCCAGCAAGGTTTGTAGCATCTTTAGTCTTCCTATCTGTCCGTGCGTCTTTACCAGGACAATACTTTTGAGTGAATACAGTAATTAAGCAGTTAAAGTCTTTCTGATAAACATTTGATCAGCGGTATGATAAACTGTTTCCCCTCCATAGAATAAATACCCAGCTCTGTTTCTGTTCAGTTAATTCCTGAAGTGGCTTTCTCATTACTGTCTTAATGGCTGTTCAATTAGAGTTTCCATCACTTTGAATTGAAAGTGAATTAGCCCAACGCTGCAGTCTATGAACCGCAGTCAACTCTTTGCACAAAGGGGCCATTCAGGACGTTAAAATGGTTTTTACCTCAGGGATGAAATCATAGGGCTGTTACAATAATGAGGGACTATACAGTGTCATCCTAACATAAACTAAATGTTGAGGGAATAATGTATATGTGGACTCCAAAATGCTTCATCAGCCAATGATTTACACTATCAAGTATCAATTACTGTAAAAGGAGAGGAAGAAAACATTTAATGAACCTCGGATGAGTGGTGTCAAACTCTTTAGCTTTAATGTAAAGACGATCTAACTTTGAAACAAAATCCAAACATACAGTATCTTACTAAGAGTTAGCAACAATTGCAAATGGATGAGTCTTTCTAACTGTGTCCAGTGTTCCTTCAAAAGTCTTCCATGGTAATTAGAAAAAAGATGATTCCTCTCCCATGTAGACCAAATTACTGTAAAATTTGCCATTGCCCTGAAACGGGTAAGTACATTTATTTAATAGTCTTAAGTCATGTTTAATTTATAACTAATTATTAAGTTTTATTTATTTATTTATTTATTTTTTCATTTTGTGAAATTGTTGCAACTTAAATGTGACAAGTTATATTACCTTGCTCTTTCTAAGTGTTAGCAACTTAAGTTAACCCAAGTTAGTCTGACTTAACTTGACTGTGACAAAAAGGTTTACTTGCAGTGGAGTTATATCTACTGCAACGGTAACACCTACAGTGTGGTTTTATTACAGTTCAAAGCATTTGCATTATATGCATCATTTAATGGTATTTTCCATTTAGCTTGTAAGTTGACTGAAGCTTGAATGCATCCCTAAACATTGGCCTTGTCTTAAGATGCTCAGAATGGCATTTTATTTTATTTTTTTTAAAATGAAATTAAAAAAAATGCAAACTACTCATTTTTTGTTGTGCTTCATTTACCAAGGGTTTCTTAAATTATTAGTAAAGACAGCTGTTCAGTTACATAACTTCTAGCAATTTAAGTAACATCAACTTCAACTTAATCTAACTTTGTTAGATTTAGCAGCTAACAGAAAATACAAGATATTATCACTTGTCATTTTTTTGTTGCAACAACTTCACACAATGAAGTACATTTTAAGTAAACCTTACAATTAGATAGAAAATAAACATAATTTAGGCCAATAGCTATATTTACTCACATTTTCGTAGATGTTTTTAAGTAAGATCAACTTATCAGATATTACATTGAATCTGTATCATAGACTGTAAAAGAAATGGGGGTAGCCATCGTGACATCACCCATTGGTTTGTAGACTGCCGTTATGAAGTCTTGAGTTTGGCATTTTGGCTGTTGCCATCTTGGATTTCTGGAGCCAGACAATTTGGATGAGAGGGTGGAGCTATGGAGGATCAAGGGGTGGATCTGACTGAGGGAGCCAAAGGACACTACGCACACTCACCTCCACCAGCAACCCGAGTGAACGCTGCACCTGGCTCTGCTGTGCTAAATCACTGCTAACAAAGTTAGGTTCCATAATTCGAGGTAAATTTTAGAGGTAAGTATTAAAGTAATCTTAGTGACGTTAGCTAATTGCATACATGTCCACATTTGGCAAATATTACATATAAGAGGAGTAATATGTACTTGTACAGAACAAGTCAAAAACTGCTTCTCTGCTCATACTATACATAGACATTCACACCTTTATATCTCAGCACTTCAACACAGATACAAAAGCAGTCATTTGTTGTATGATTCATTTCTGGGCCAATTTTGTTGTTTAATGTATTTATCATTTCCAATAATAGCCATTAGTTATGGAGAGAAAAGCCGCTTGGTTTGATAGGACACATAGAGAGAAAGTATTACTGGAAAATTTGAGATGACTTTATTAGATGGACTTTTAAATTACATCCATTATTGCAGCATGAGGAGGTCAGCACTGAATATACTCAGTTTTCCGAGAAATAACAGTTTTCCAAGAAGTTCATGTACCCATTTCAGAGTCGCCACTTTACACTGAAATTCAGCAATCAGGGAGAAATCTGTCATAGAGGCACACAGACCAATTTCACTGTGGCCCTTAATGGATAATTACATTTATGGACCTGACATTGGCAGCATATGATAGACACGACATCTTTTAGGGGGCTTAAGTCACCACTTCAACAACCAGGTGTGTTACACATTGACACTGCTTCTTTCCTTCTTTCTTTCTTTCTTTCTTTCTTTCTTTCTTTCTTTCTTTCTTTCTGTCTTTCTTTCTTTCTTTCTTTTACAAAAAAAAATCACAAAAAAACATTCCTAGCCCCGCTTACGCACCCTGACCCAGTTTCAATGCCTCTGTTTTCTTCATTTATACCTTCTTGTGTAGTGAACCTTTGTAAACAGTGTCCATACTCACTATTAAAATTGCACTTGGTACGAACGCAAATATGGCATCAGTGCTAATGCAGGAGTGTTGTGATCTACAGTGATAATTAGTGTATTTTTTAGCCATGGTAGCTGCATGGCCCTAGTGATTGCAGTTTTGGTCAGTCAGGCGGTCCCACACTTTGGTCAAAACTGTAATATCTCAGCACCTACTGGATGGAATTCAAATTACAGATTACATACAGATATGTTCCCCAAAAGATGAAGCCTACTTTACCTGTAGTGCCACCATGAGCTTTTTCATTTTTGGCTCTTAGTGAAATGTCTTGACATTTTTGCAAGGACATAGGTTTCATTTCAACACAAGGGGAGACACATGAAATGTGGTGTTTGGACACTTAAATTCCTGCATTCTGGTTAAAGTTAATTCACCAATGTGTGCCTTTTCTGCAGCAATGTATGGTATAAATGTCCTCTGCCACTTTCATGATTTTAATGCCAGGTGACCTGGATAAGCACCACCTAAATGGTAAATGGTAAATGGACCTGCATTTGTATAGCGCCTCTCTAGTCATCTGACCACTCAAAGTGCTTTTTACACTATGAGTCACATTCACCCATTCACACACCCATTCACACACCCATTCACACACTAGTGGCCGAGGCTACCATACAAGGTGCCACCTGCTACTCAGTTTTTAACACACTCACACACCGATGGAGGCATCATCGGGAGCAATTTGGGGTTCAGTATCTTGCTCAAGGATACTTTGACATGCAGGCTGGAGGAGCCGGGAATCGAACCGCTGATCTTCTGATTGGTGGATGATCCGCTCTACCTCTGAGTCACAGCAAGCCGCCACCGGCAAGTCAAATTTTTATTTACCCTGAGAAATACTTGAGCGTCTATTACTATTATTAAACTAAGATGGTGAACTAAGATAGTGAACATGGAAAATAGTAAACTACACTAAACTAGTATGAACAGTGTTTTAGTGTTTTTACAAGTTTTAATCACCTGGTATGTTTGTTTTGGAGAAGAGGAGACTTCTGGATAATTTGGCTCTCATTAAAAACCTCCTGAAAGTCTGGATTTTAAAGGGAAATTTCGGTTTATTTCAACCCGTCTCCTATCGTCCTAAATTTGTTTCAAGTCACTAGTGACATAGAAATAATAGTTAGCATGTTAGCCGTTAGCCTAGATACAGCTGTAGCGTCAGACCTGTTAAAACTTAATTGAATGGGCATCCTTTCGAGTGCAAAGTTAGTCCACTAAACAAGTTTTTTCTCCGTTAGGATAAATGTCAGAGAACATACAGAAAACGACATGTAAACGTGTTGTCTTACCTTGCTTGTTCAGGCACGCTATGAGATCGCTGCTTGTTCTTGTGATATTTCGGCCACGCTTTGGAAAGCAGAGCTAGAGGGATAAACAAACATGGCAGCACACCGGTAAGGTAAGACAACATGTTTACATGTCGTTTTCTATATGTTCTCTGACATTTATCCTAACGATATGAGGTGGCCTTTGTGGAAAAAAAGCTTGTTTAGTGGACTAACTTTGCACTTGAAGGGATGCCCGTTCTCTTACGTTTTAACAGGTCTGACGCTACGGCTGTATCTAGGCTAACGGCTAACATGCTAACTATTATTTCTATGTCACTAGTCACTTGAAACAAATTTAGGACGATAGGAGACAGGTTGAAATAAACTGAAATTTCCCTTTAAGTTATCAGAATTGAAAAGGTAAGTACATATTGGCAGGTGCTGGGCTAGTGGCCTGTCTGCAACAAGCCGAACAGCGTTGGAAAAACTTTTTTTTTTTTTTTTTTTAAAGTTAAACAGCTTTATGCTGTGTTTTTACCCTTTTAATCATTTGGTCCATTTGTTTTAGAGAAGAAGACACCACTGCGGATAAATTGGTTCCCGTTAAAAAACTCCTTAATAATAAACGCTGAAGGAATCCAAACCTGGAGTTCATGCTTGGCGCACGGGAGAAGTTCCAGCTGGTATATTATATTATATTATATTATATTATATTATATTATATTATATTGTATTAGAATTTTTTCTTTGGCTTTTCCCAATTATAGTCAGGGTACCTACAATACACATAACACAATACACCATTAAAAACATACAAATATACAGTATACAAGATACAGTTGTGCAAATGGGCATGTAGCAGCAGTAGGTTATATCAATGATAAAAGAAAGAGTACATCTTATAAAGTAACAAGTGCAAAGCCATTCTGTGTTCAGTGCCTGTATATCATAGAGAATAAAGGACTTCTTATATATGTTCTGCCTGGCCTTTGATGCCATAAATCGATAGCCAGATGGGAGCAGCTCAAACTTTGAGTGTACCAGGTGTGAGGTGTCTGCGGCTATGGCTGAGGAGCTAGAGCAGGTCGTCCACTAATCGGAAGATTCGCGGTTTGATCTTCAGTTCCTCCAGTCTGCATATGGAAGTATCCTTCAGCAAGATACTGAACCCCAAATTATGTGTGAATGGATAACAGCTTGTATAGTAGCCTCAGCCACAAGTATATGAATGGGTGAATGTGACATGTAGTCTAACAATTATATGTTTGGCCATCCTGTGTAGCCCACAGCACCGTCAGATATATTGCTAAGTTGTTTCTGTGACTTGCCAATAACTTTCCCTGCAATGTTAACAATCTTGTAGAGCATGTTTTTGCTTTTTTGCACTCAAGCTGCCGCACCATGTTGTTGTGTTAGATAATACAATGCTTTCAATTGGGCTTCTGTATGCCATTTTAAGTATGCCTTGGCTAATGCCAAATCTCCCTAGTGTCCTAATTAAAACAACCAATGATAAGCCTGTTAGCATTGTCACTGTGAGCAATCTAGCATCATGCTGATGTTAAAGTTTAGCTCAAAGCATGCACAGTACTGTATGCCAGAGTGCTCTCCTGTTTAGTCATTAGTAGGGCGTATGAGCTGTCTCTTACCATATCTCTCCTTTACTGCATCCAAACTAAGTTAATTTTCCCTTTTTTCCATCACTGTCTTCTTCCCTCTCAACCCCTCTGCGATGCCCATCAATCCTTAACTGTTGAGGGACACACTCATTTCACAGGTCAATTAATTTTAATCAGAGTGTGTCAATTTAATCTGAGTTCAAACCGCTAGACGGACACTTTGTAAAAATCTCATTAACCTTCCCATTTCCAATCTGCTCACTTCATCAGCAGGGCAGAGCAACGACTCAGTCATTTTCAAACCCACGCCTTTTCTGTCGGTAAACAAACTCCTGAATTTGGATAATGTCACAGGAAAAGAGGCGCCCGGGAGGGGAAACACACAACATCCTCTCACACCGACAAAGACAGTGACATTGACTTAGTGTCCTCACGTAGGTGTTTTAATAGCAATAACAGCGCCAAGAAAATCAATGTGATCCCAAGATAAGGTTAAGGTTAAATGATTGCCATGAGGATAAGGGATGACTGCAGCAGGAAGACAGCAGAATATAGAAAGCACAACAAAGAGAACGTGTAATGTAAGATAATGCAAAAGATGGTGCTGGAGACTGAACAGTTAGAATAAGTTGTGGACGTAAGTGTCTTCATCAGACCAACTAAGAGTGAAGGCAGTATGTCCACACTGCAGATAGAAATGTCCATGACAAAGATCTGATGTCCTATAACTGATGTGATGTTTTCTGATTTTAGCTGTATCATTATCACAACAGGAAACCTATTATAAATCTGTGTCCATCTGGTAAGAAAAATATGTAGGATAACAAGCCAATTAGCCAGCAGATAGACAGCAAGCTTACAGCTGGGGAGATGCTCACATTCAAATTAAATTAGTTATATTTTAACTGTTTGAAAAACGGAATAATCAACAATTACCAAAAGGTGATTAATTAAAGCGAGAGCGTAGTCTTTGCTTCATTGAGAAAGTTGGCTCCAACCAGTGGCTCATGCTTTGTTTTGGGGGCGGGGTCACCAACTTTCTCCTTTTACAGCTTAACAGTACACTAAAATATGTTTCTGAATACATCCGAGGTGAGAATAGGCACTGCAGTACCACAGTCTTGACTCATATTTGATCAGTGCTGCTTAGTTTGACTGCAGTTCACCAGCAGTGATTGACACGACCGACAGCTGCATTCACTAAGGTGAACTGTTACCCGTCCCCCCAGGGTGTTGTCATGTTGTGATGGGAAAAATTAACGCAAATTTAGCCAGTCCCTGTAAATTCTGTGCAAACTTACAATGTTGTACCTGCAAATGTGACTATTTAAAATTGTAGAGCTGCGTGCAGCATGTGATTCACTCAGCCCCTCCTTGCCCCACTGTAGCTCAGTTTATCAGAGACTGCTGAGGGAGTGTGAGCTCTGTGCCTGGGACACAAATGTGCAAATGCTGGGATAGCGAAGGAATGACCCACCCTACTGTCCCTATAATTGGCTTGTACTCGTTGCCTTCGTTGGTAGGATTAGTTAGGTTTAGGCAAATGGAGGGGGATTGGTTAGATTTAGGGTAAGAATTTTAGGGTAAGCCATCAGCGGCAGAGCAAGGCAGAGTAAAGCCCTGTTTCCAACAGGCAGTTCAGTACAGTTTAGTCCAGTTCGGTACACATTTTTTCCATTTCCACTGTGAAAAGTTGTGGATGGTACCAATGCAACCGTTCCATACCGTCTCCATTTTTGGTACCCCCTCTGTTGCGGTACCTAGCATGAGAATCTGGTACTAAAAGGTGGAGCTGTGAACACTTCATTTTATTGATTGGTCAATAGTAGATGGTCGCTCTTGCTCAGGGTGTAGTTGTGGCTGGTTTTGTAACCACTGTTCATAGTGTGGTAAGTTTTACATCAGTAAACTATATAAAATGAAAGGATGTTTTGCTGCCTCTCGTAGCAGCTGTAGTCTGAGGAAGGAAAAAAAACCTCAATTCACTGGGCCGACTGCCGGCAAATTTTAAGGTGGAATGTCTACTTGTAATGTTACTCAATGCATGAGTTGTTGATGTGAATCCATCAGCACACCTTAAATTTCAATATGACAACTTTGACCATTACTTTTTTTTTTGTCTCACTTGGATGACTTTTAGTAATGAGTGGATCTTAAAATGTTAAAATATATATATATATATATATATTTATGTATATATATATATATATATATATATATATATATATATACACATATATGTATATATATATATGTATATATATTCATTTTGACCGGATTATGTGAACTGCATATATTTTTATTCTTACTTGGAGGAAAAAAAGCATCACGGAGCATCGTTCCCGTGGGCTCTGACTGGCTGCTTTTGCCTGAGAAGGACTACATGCACACACCCACTATTTTTAAATATCCCATTGAGAGAGACTCTCACTGCAGCCTGTTCTATTTTGTTGTGAAATGTCGGCATGCAACCCCATTATGCAGACGATAAACAAGGTGCAGACGTTGCATCTATGAGGAAATACTGTGAGTGCTGGATGGAGCAGTGAGTGACAATTGAGGGTATTGTTTGTAGTGGAAACACTAAACGGACCTAGGGTCTTGGTCTCATGTCTGAAGCGTTACTTTTGGTTCCAAAAATACTATACTGAAAGTGTTTGGTAGAAACAGGTCTTAAGGTGGCCCATTCCTTTGCTATTGCTGTTGCTGATCCTCCACCTTCATAAATAGATTCTAATTCTGTGGGAAACACTTAAGGCTCATTATCATTAGGCTTCAAATCCCAGACAGCATCACAGGTATTTTTGCAATTTTCACTTGCCCCCGCAATTTCATTTAAAAAAAACACAAACACTGCAACACGCATTGCAATTCTTTGAAAAGGTGCCATGATATCAGGCATTTCAGGGTGCAACAATCCCACAAACAGCCCACAATATCCTGGAGGAACTGTTTTGCCCTCTGTGCCCCTGTCCCCTTGATGTCTGTGGCCACAGCTTCTAAAATCTTGGTTGGAGCACTAATATGATTCATCATTTTAGATTATTACCAACAACAACAACAACGATGTATATATATTTTTAAGATGAACATCAGCTTCCCTGAGAATCAGTGTCTCCAGGCACGACTATGTTATGCTGCAAAAACATGCTGATTGCTGTAGTTTCATAGTAAACAGTAAAGTGGGTCCTCCTGTGACAAGAGCAGCTCAAATTCCTGATACACAATGTGAGCAGAATGTAAATGAGTTTCTGATTATACTGTACACCAGAGTCTCTCTAAATAACTAAAAAAAAAAAAACATAATTAAACTGCAGAGTGCTGACAACTATATTTAAAAAAAAATTCCATTATCACCATTTTTTAATATTTGAAACAGACAAAAACAAATTCACTTGATTTCACATAAAAGTTGAAAAATATATGAGCCATAAGTGTGAACAGATGTGCATGTGTGCATAATTAGGCCTTCATCATTATCAGATTAACAGATGGAACAACTTCGACATATATACAGTTGGTTTAATGCTGTGCTGTTAGATATTCACATCATCACCCTGAAGCTTTCACTTAATGGTTCGTTAAATCTACAGCAGACTAGAAAATGAAACTCTGTGACACTACTGAAGAACACTGTTGATATATGCTAAAATCTTTATGCACAAAGATTACATCTCTTCAGTCGAGGGTACACACACTTCATTAAGCCCGACTCTCATTGCGACTCCGGCTTAGCGCTTTTTTATTCTAGAGGTTTCAATATGCTCAACAGACCAAACCAAGCGCACCCGACCACTATGGCCAGTATTCATTATTTGGACTTGGGTGTCGTGAAGAGCTGATAAGATGCGAGCTCATTTGCATGAGAGGCCAAGACACCCTTCAGAAACAATGGAGCCGTGCAGGCCGGCCGCTGTAGTCAACACTGGCCTTTCATCTCTATCTCTATATCTCCTTTTACTCTCCTATTCTCTTTCTTCACACGGGCTCACGCTCACACTGCCAGGCACAAAAGAATAATAGGCACACACTGCAAAAAAATGACAAGGTTGGCAAGAGATTTTATTCGCTATCAAAGCTTATCAGCCTCGTTTTAAGATAGTTTCAGTCAACTCACTTTGCTGCAGACTCCACGCGTAATGTGAATTGTTTCAGGACATTTGCTGCAAAAAAGAGAAACTGTCTCCGAGCGTTTTTTTGTTTGGAGACTTTATGATTATTCCCTGAAAGAGGTCATTTGAAGTGGAACTGGAGGAATTCAACAGAACGAGCAGCAGTATAGTTTCACAAAAACACCCTGAAGTGAGGGTGATAATTCTTGCTACAAAATACAAGCCCTCACCGAGCTTGTAATTTTTACAGTGCAGGAATATGAGGACACGAACACACACACACAGACACACACTCCTGCTCTCTTTATCTCTCTCGCTCTTTCACATAAAGGCACTCTCTGGCCTCTTTAGTATTCTGATGTGGTTTGCGATTCTCTGTCAACATTTGACTTCACAGGCGGTGGGGATCAGACTCATACAGAGAGAGGCCAACCGCCTGTGACTCGCCATTGCAGAGGACTGGAAGGGATTACATGGACGGAGAGACGGACTGACAGAATGACATACAGACAGACGCCGACTCTCCTTACACCTGAAGTTGCGTAATCTTTGACCTCAAATGTTCTGCATTGTCAGATACAAAAGTAACTGCAAGAAGAAATCACTTGAACTGTAGCTCAAGTTTCTGACCCCGTCTCCCGTCGCCTTGAGCTACGGTGGCCTGTAACTGTCACAAAACAATGAAATCAGATTGTCACGAAAGTGACAAATAGGCTTGGCAATTACCGCAGAGGCCTTTCTCAAAGCCCTGCAGATATATATTACAGCCATTTTGTGCTACTAGGCAGTAACAGTTTTACTTATAGCCCCTTTAACATTCATCTCACATCCAGTTTGCTTCTGGATATGATTCAGCTGGAGTACATTTGCGCCTGACATTAAAATGCGACTGCGGTATACACAGTGAAATTGGATTTCTCTTTCCCTCGCCCAAATGCAGATTGTGTCCTTTACGTCCTTCAAAACTGACAGTAAACATCTCATCTTGCTTGTTGTTCACCCACAAGTGTCCCATTTTTGACAAGTATTTCACAATCGCAGCCGCCTGTTGGCAGTTTGATTTGTTTTATTTCTGTCTGTAGTTGGCTTTATGCGGATTGGAGTTGCTTTACATTAACTATTTAGGCTACCTCAGGGTGTCTGGGTAGGGGAGGTGGTATCCTGCACATGCACATATCCTTGCTCAGAGAAATAAATTTAAACATGCTGGTGCAGTAGTATCCTGATAGTACTGAAGCTGATAAGTAGTAGAAGGCTGAATATCTAGGCATGCTTACATGCTACATGTTTACTAATTGCTCAAGCCTTTAGTGAAGGGTGAGGGGGCCTGGATGGTGCTTTGTTTCCTCCACATCCGCCACTTAAGTGTCTTGGAGCAAGGCACTTAAGTGTGTCCGGTGCAGGTTCTTATCTCTGTTGTGGTCATGCCTTTGAGGAGGATTAGAAAAACCCAAACACAATGTTTTTCCCACTCTAGTGCAAGCTCCCAGCTGTTAGCTTAATGCTCATGCTGACATCTCACATCTCACATCTGCTTCCATTAGGCCAATCCACTCTGCTATTAGCTCATAAGAACATTGAGAGAAGTGGGGAGAAATACAATTTTGTTGTTGGATGTCACCTCCGATTTGCAGGAAAAAAGCCGGTCCCCACATGGTTAACTTTTGGTTGGCTTTTTGTTAGGGTTATATAATGTAATAACTGTGCATAATGTAATAATAATAATAATAATAATAATAATAATAATGTGATAAAAGTTCATGATGTATAATCAGTACATATTGTAAGAGAACAATGAGCATATGATGTAATAACAGTTTTTTTTGTCTGAACACTGGCTCAGTGTTCAGACAAACAAGGGAGACCACACAATTCAGGTTAAATTAAAGTAAAATAAATTTTAATTTACCAATATTAAACGTTACTAAAAATAAGGTGAAAAGTATAAATCAGTATTATCAGTGATGCAGGGAGTGCTTGAGTGGAATGATTGTGTGGTGTAGGTGAGTGTGAGGGAAAGCAAATCAAACTAACATAACAAAACAACCCACAAACCCTGTTAGCCAGGAGCAGAGAGAGACTGGAACTGATAGATCGAGTCCTCTATATAGACTCAGTGGCTAAATCAGAAAACTGGATTCAGGTGTGGCTCATCCTCCAGCCACACCTCTGCATGCTGGCCCGCCTCCTGCAGAGGAGCAGAAAAAAGGACACCACAGAAACAACCACCAAAGAGGGAGGGTTCGTCACACAATTCACAACACATACTCATCCCAACTTGTCAAACACTGTTGCTCTGTGATTGGATCTAAACGTCAAAAACTGACATGCTAGCTAACCTTTCACATCAGTTTTGGACATTCAGGCGTGATGTGTCAATTTACGCTTGTTACATGTATTGTGTCTTTTCAAAATACATCTCCGGAAATGGGCGGTTTCTGCTCGTTAAATGCATACAGTCTTTTTCAAAATGAACTTACTACATAGGTAAAACACTCTCACTTTAAAGTTTAGGCAACAAAAGTCTGTGCTTAGGTTAAGAAAAAACATCATGGTTTGGCATAGAATAAGTACGGCTATTACTAATATAATGTTAATGTATGGTACACACAACTGACTTTTGGTTTCACATGGGAAACAAACAGTGGGCTGCCAGGTGAAAGTCTGGAGTTTGTTTGACCCATTCACCTCCACCCCAGCCCACACTATGTGGACTTTCCTGCTCTTTATAGTACAGTTGTTGCCCTTTAGCTTCAGAAACAGCTGCCGTCTGATTAATTTCATACTTCTGCAAAGGGTGCCTCTGTGCGTTGGTGTCTGATGCTGAGGCCTACTGACAGTAGCGAGTTGGGAGTGGGAATGGGCTGCAATGTAATAAATCAGTACATTATGAGAAAATTATTAAACTATAAACTGCAAAAAAGTGAAATAATAATAATAAATTCAGTGCATAGTGTAATTATTTCAAAACAGAGTGCTCTCCTTGTCATCTTAGAGCATAATACATGACAAAAGAGGAGTCCTTCATTTAAAGCAATAGGACTTTGTCTGTTTGGTGTAGAGCAGTCATTCCCAGCCACTGGGTCACAGTCCAAAAGGGGGTTGCAGACCCATTCTTAATGGACCACACCTGATTCTTAATCATGTCACGTTCATATAAAACACACCTAATTTTGAAGAACAGTGAGTTTGCGGTACAGAGCTTTTACTTTGGGATGCTGTCTCCTGCTGTAGACAGAGTGACTAACAGACAGTTACTTGACAGAGACAGCAAACTAGTTTGACAACATTGCCAGATGCAAGCATGATGCGGAGTATAAGGGAGTTAACTGGACCCCATGGCTGCACGAATTGGGAACCACTGGTCTAGAGGACATTTTTATCAATCACTTCCGAATTGGCTGTGTGACTAAATTCAGGACTACCGAATATCCAGTGACCTGGACGAATGAAAACCTTTACAGAGATGCTGCTAAATTTAAACGGACTGGGTGAGCATGTTAGCATGTTAAGTAATGGTTCCATACATAATTATGTCAGTGACTTTAAATGTTAGCTGATCTACAAAACCAGTGGTGATGTATTTTACACAGTCTGTGGTGGTGATACATTTCATCTGTCACAAGTAAGAAAGTCTCCCTTTGGGTATTCTGACAGAATTCAACATTAGCCACTTAGCCACTGAAGGCAAATTTAATCTGCTGAAGTTAAAAGTTTTACCACTGGCAGCTAGTGAGATAAAAGTTTGTGATGTTAGGTAGGTCCTCTCACAACAATTAATGCTATTATCACTGGTAGCTAAAACAATATAGATTATCTCTCTGTCTGAAACGTTAAAGCAGTCATTGCTGGAAGCATGCAACTGTGCTTCTGTCAGAAACATTTTTGCAGTTTTTACTGGCAGCTATATAAATTGATTGTCTTCCTGTCAGAAAGGTTAGAACACTGGTAGCTACAGTATTATTATTAATACTAACTATATTTGTGTTGGACAGATGTTGCAGTCATCTGTTGTTAACAAAGGGCAATATCACCAATTTTAAGAGTGTTCTTCCTGTGCCCTATGGTGTTTTAGTCAGTATCTGCAAACACGACCACTCTTTTCTCCCTAAAGCTGGAAATCAGAGATCACTGATTCCACTGTTACAGTTGACATTATTAGCTACAGTACAGTGCCAGTGATGATTTCACCAGCCTTTATAACTTGACATATTATGTGTAACTTTTTGTCACAAAAACATGTTTTTTACAGGCTGCCAGTGATAAATTACACTTTAAAATCAGCAGACTAAATTTGCCTTAAACTTTGCCTTTTTTATGTGTGTTGTGTTGTTTCTCACTCCAAATTGGTTACTGTGTGACTTGACAGAGCTGATACTTTTGAAACTGTCTCTTCATTTATCTTGTATCTAACCCGTGTTGGCGATGGGGTTTTCCCAAAAGATTCAAGCACATTTGCAGAAGTTGGTATTGTCCCTGGACTCAGATAGAAAAGTGTCTGTCTTCACACACCCTCAAACAAAGTCTGCTTTCCTCTGTTTCTAATTGGCAGAAATTAATCTCTGAACCCGAAGCTTAGATTTAATGTTGTAGGGCTCCGACGTGTATTGCAAAATTTTCTGAACAGCTAATCCCGCTATCAGATCTCTGTATTGTGGGAATTTGATTATGTGTGGAAGCATTTGAGTGAGGGAAAGATAAAGAGGATCTGAATGGGAACAAATGGTGTGTACAACCCTAACTGTGCACACATATATTTGTTTGTATGCATGTGTTCCTTAAATGTGTTTGTGTGTGGAAATGTCATTCAAGACAAGTTAAGCTTCAGGGACCTGATCCTGTGTGTGTGAGCACTAAGAAGAAGCGATGGAGGGATTAATCCAAAGGGATTTCTTCAGTGTTGTGAATAATTCATTAAAAATGTGAGATAATGACACATTTCATTTTCAAGCATCACTTGTGACTTGAGCTTACCTCTTAAAGCAGCCAGCAAAGGCAGGGAAGAAGAAGACTGCAAGCAAGTGAGCATGGATGTAAATAATTCTGGATTTTGGAAATGTTTTATGAAGAGGGAAATGCACTCGACGCATTTGTTAGACATCAAGGAGACACACAATGTGTTTTGGTGACTATCTATAAAAGAAAAAGTAACTTGTGTCTACAAGAATATGTACAACCCAATCATCAAAATGAATGTTGTATGTTTCTACAATACATGGATATGTTACGGAAACATTACGTTACACCCTCTAGTGCAGCCAGATGTCACCACTGAATATCTTCACTTTTCCCAGAAAGTCACAGTTTTCCAGGAAGTTCATGTACCAATTTCAGAGTAACCTCTTTACACTGAAATTCAGCAAACAGAAAGAAATCTGTCATAGAGGAGACACACAGACATACACTGTGGCCATCTTTGTGGATCTCTCACTTGCAGCATATATTTGAGACACAACGTATTTTTAGGAGCTTTTGTTGTTATTTGAACAGCCAGGCATGGTATACCTTGACACTGCTTTCTTTCTTCTTTTTTTCCCTCAATAAGAAAAAGTAATTTGTCCCCTTACTGCAGTTCCTTGAATGGCCACTTGAGGCTGGCTCCAAAAGCGAGTCAGTCCCCATGGGCACACATGATGAAATGCCCAACTGAACAACAAAAATAAACATTTTTGCAGCCTGGTACACAAGTGATTTTTGTCTCTATATCTAATTTCAACATTCATGACAACTGTACAGGGGGATGACTTTTTATAACTCACCCTTTTCCATTTCATTAAGGCCCAAAGTTACACATATTTGAGGTTAAGGCCACTTTGAGTTTATAAGTCAAATCCACCCCTTGTTCCTCGACAGCTCTACCCTTCTTGCCCTCAAAAAACCAAGATGGCGACAGCCAAAAGGCCGAACTTTCAACATGGCACTCCACAAACTAATGAGTAATGTCACGCTAGCTAAATCCATGGTTTGGGCACAAAAAAAGAACTTGGTTATGGTTAGGAAAAGATTGTGTTTTGGCTTAAAGTATCCAGTTTGGATGCCACAACTGCTGGAAATATGCCGAGCTTGCCCAAAAAAATTACCTGGTTGTTGTCTAACCAACCATGGCTGGAATTGTCACAATGTGTTGTTAAAAATCAGTTTCATCAAGGTCTCAACCATCCCTTCCTCCTCCTCTTGATGAGAAACTCAGCTCATATGCATGTAATCTGAATCACGCTACTTTAGAGATGTAAATATGATACTTATGAAAAGTTCAAATGTAACAAATCTGTGGTTTGCAGAAATGTTTAATACCAACATTTTCTTCCAGCCAACTCTCACCAAAGAAAATGACCACATAAGTCAACTGTGCAAGCAGTTTATTACGACTCATAGTTACATTTATTGGAAGGCGGCACCCTCTAGTTGCCATAATAAGTATCACAGTAGCAGAGGAGGAAGTTGCCTGATGTAGCATGAAATGCTAAGAATTCCACGTATGGTTGTAATAATATTGAAAAAGGCTCTATGGGGTGGGTGAGAGTGGTGGTGGACAGCTCAAACAAACATAGGACTTTCACCCAGGAGACCATGTTCACATCACTAAGTCAGTGTTGACTTCTATTAACAATAACATGGCCTAGTATGCCCGTATGTGTAACACACTACGCCAGTGATGTATGTGACATATGTCACGTGACATACAGTACATGTAACGTTAGTTACAAAAGTACTTACTAAATACCTAACCAGGCAGTTTTGGAGCTTAACTGCGACTGTTCCATAATGATAAGGATGCGTTTAAAACTGTCACCATTAGAACAGTTTTAGGGCCAGTCATGTAGTTTTTTAAATGTAGTTTAGGGGTCAGTCATTTAAGTCATTTGGAAGTCTGTGGAAATTGACCTAGTCTGTCATTTAGCTATGACAGAGCATTGTTTTCTTCTGTTGAAAGGCACCTTTAAAAGTGGCCTGATAAGGGAACACAAAGATTCCAAAAGGATGTTTATGTGACAAAGAATAGGTTCAACTCTCATATTCTTAAACCCTTGATTCAGATCTAAAGGAACAAACTCATATGTCCCTTATTGAGTGAGATTCCAAAAAGCCTGTCATAGTGCAATAAACAAACAGAGCTTTTAGCAAGTTTAACATCTGTGTCTCTCAATATAACAGTGTCATATTGTCAGTTTGCAGCTAAAAGCATATCTAATAGTCCAGTGGTCCAACACAGTATTAAACATGATGGTTCCAACCACCATTTTTCTTTTGTCTTGTGCCAGTCTGCTGTTTTTGCTGTATTTCTGCTGTATTTATTTATGTATTCTAAGCCCTATAAGACGATGCAAGTTCTTAAGATGCAACTGCAATTGAAGCTTGTGTGTTTGGTAGCTGTGTGACTTTAAATTGAGTTTCCACTTACTATACACGGGGGTGAGCAGATTAATTAATTTAATTAATTTCATGCCTTTAAGGAGCTGCTAATCCACCTAAAACACTTTCATCAGTATCAGTTTCATTGGAGAGTTTTTGTATCACATCTTGTTCTAAATTGTGTTTCAGAGGATTTTCCACCCCGCAAAGAACAGTGTGTGTGTGTGTGTGTGTGTGTGTGTGTGTGTGTGTGTGTGTGTGTGTGTGTGTGTGCAGGCTGCTTCTATTAGCTACCCCTGGTCCGCTCTTGCCCAAAGGCGTGGGCCACCACCACAGCATACCACAGCCATCATATTCATAATGGAGATAAAATTAATTTGCTTTCCCCTCCTCTATCTCTGCCTGCCACTCTCCACCTCCACTATCTCTTGTTCTCCCTCCCTCCTTCTCTCCCCTCCTACACTGTTCCTACATACATTTATCTCTTAAGTCTAGTACTGTATGTGTATGTGTCCTGCCTCTTTCCACCTTCTCTCTCCACCTTCTATTTCCCTTCCTTTCTTTCCCTGTCTGTCTACCATGTTATAGCCGGCCAGGCAGCAGCCTCCAGCTTCTATCTGTCAGGTCTGTGTAACAGACAATAGAGAGGAGAGCTATTAAACACTCGCTTGCTTCTTTGAAAGCATTTACAGAAAATAGGCTTGAGCTTGTCCTTATGCTCTCTTATCGTGAGAGCTCCATGCTACCACGTATCTATCTATCCATTAGTCGTTTGTAATGTGTTTGCACAATGCAAAAAAGTGAATTTTCCTCATGCAACCTATGCAAATGAGTGCTAATGCGAATGCTAATGAGCTGCTGTTAACGTTTAAGTTACAGGAAGAGCAGAATGAGAGTGAGTTTCTGAGCCCTGAGATGGATTGCTAAATAGTTCTTCAGTCCTTAAATAAGCCAGAGTAAAGCCAACGTTTGTTTTCATTACAGCAGGTGAGTCACTGAAAAAACCTTTTTAAGGTGCAGTGGCGATAATGTACATTAGTCGAAAATGTAATGTTGCTTTGACAATATAAATAAAGTGACAACTTGGAAGTGCTGTGCTCTAATCTGCTTTACCATACTTAACACACACAGTGAATGGGCTTAAGTTTCACAGCAAACAATTATTACAAACACGTATAACAGGGGGCGGCAGTAGCTCAGTCCATAGGGACTTGGGTTGGCCTGTTCGAGTCCCCGTCCGGACCAAAATATGGAGCGTGGACTGGTGGCTGGAGAGGTGCCAGTTCACCTCCTGGGCACTGCCGAGGTGCCCTTGTGCAAGGCACCGAACCCCGCAACTGCTCGGGGTGCCTGACCAAAGGGCAGCCCCCTCACTCTGACATCTCTCCACTTTGTGCATGTATAGGTCCTGTTTGTCCTGTGTGTGTCTTTCAGACCTGTGTGTAATTGACAAGCAAGAGTGAAAACATTGAATTTCCCCTCAGGGGATTAATAAAGTAAATAAACTTAACTTAAACTTAACAACCACCGGCCACGTGTGTATGTGTGTGCATATATCTAAGCTGATGGCTTAGTGAATACTGCAATTACAGCTGGCCCTGATCTCTACCCATGTGTTGTCCATGCCTCAGCCTAGAATGAATCTACCGCCTCCCTACTACTTACTCTATTTATAAATTTCATTGCAAAAGGGAATTGTTATGAACCTTTGCAGACAAGGGAAAGGGTCACTCAAAAGGTTCAATGTAAAGCTGGGCATTAAAAATGATTGGACCACCATATTGCGAGGCAGAGGTTTCAAAATGGCAGTATTATGTTTCCATCCATCCATCCATTTTCTAAACCAGCAGACTGACATCTCTGTGACAGATCCACTTACAAAATTTGTAACAAGGAAAACTGTTGGTAAATATACAACTGACTGGATTTTAGAAACATTTTGCTTAGGAAACTGTAGGCTGCCGAAAATTATGTCAGGCGGCTATAAAAAAAAAGGGGTCTCCTTTATTAAATTCAGTGCAAACCATGTTGGTGCAGGACTGCTTCCAAGCTCAGTCTGACTCACCAGGTGTAGACTGTGGCTATAAACCTGCCATTGTCCGGCTATTTAGACCAGCATTATCCCTCCCTTCTGCTAGCTGCGTGCTATGTGTTCAAAATCTGCTTTGCTACAGGAAACTACAAACTCCAAGCTAAAAACTTGCACGGTAAAAATGTAAAGTTTTGACAAAGATTTGAATTGTGCAAAAAGGCACACTTACTTTGTTCTTCTGATGAATTGTCGTTCTACAACAATCTACAATGAATCGAAGAACTTATGAAGGCACATTTGAAAAGCCTAGATTTCGCCTTGCAGAACTCTCATAGCCGATGTTGCTACGTTTTCTGACACAGCCAGGCGGAGCTGATTTGCCACATCTTTTGAATCATCTCCAGTCAGCGATGATGAATTCAATCCGTTTTGCGCCAGGAGTCTGATCTCTGACCATCCCAACTACCTGCTGGGTCAGCAAACTTTCTGTTGCTGCTGTCTCTGGAGTTTCTCTCCTCCCGCAAATTTGGTTAGCACAACTAACACAGCAGCAGCACTAACACCCAACACTTAGCCATTAACAGTCCCAACAAACTCATGAATACTGAAACAGCTCGACTCTGTCGTTAACCTGATAATTACTGTAAGATACTGTTAACCGTCCGATGCTAACATTTAGCCCTGTCACGGTGTGTGTTCTCATCCGACAATATTTTGCAAGAGCACTGTTGCTTCATCCTGGACTTAGGGCCACCCAGGACAATTGTCATTGGTTTAGAGAAACACGAACAAGCCAGGGGTTTTTTCCGCTATAGCAGAATGCAAATGTGATGATTCTGGACCTTTCTCAAGCGCTGTCACAGATCTGGCTATGCAGGACTATTCCACACTCAGTAACCTAAGGAATCAAGCACCATTTTTGATTTTAGATGGTTTTGATTTTTCTCTGTTGGAATAATTTGTGTTTTTGTCACTTTAGGCTTTTTCCAAATCAAGTGGTTGCCAAGTGAAGAGGATGATACAGAACTGATAGAGAAGCTTGTTACTAGCCCATCCCTGGAATACCATTATACTTCATAACTCAAATGACTTGTTAACTCCTCACTATTGTGGAAATCTAGATAAGTACTTTGTGGTGATTTGTGTGTTAGTGGCGGAGGTGCTGCTGATGTGATTCATAACTCAAATCATATCTAAGAAGAGAGAAAATCATTTGATTGCACCACTTGACTTGGCAGGGGTGAAATGATAAGGGCCATCAGTCTTCATCATCTCTCTCTCTTTTAATAATAGCATTGCCACTCTGAATTTTGAGCACACTTATGTTGGCCTCCACAGCATGATACAATCACACTGACCTCATGTGATTTAATGCAATCAGCCCTCACAGCTTGTGTGAAATTGTATTGTTCTGTTTCAAAGGAAATGGGGTATGATTCTGTGGAAATGATCCTACAGTGTCGCCCCAGAATAATTCTGCGGGGAAATGATGAGGCGATGTCATTAGGCAGACAGTTGTGTATGAAAAGCTTTTGGCTCCTTCAGGGATTGTGGAATGTGTTAATCATTGTGTAGAACAGAAAGGATTTGTTATAATGGAGGCTTCAAGGCAGCTGCAGCAGAGGAGGAAATTCTGAGTTAGTTCATTCGTGGGTTGCTGGTTGACTGTATTTGACATTTTTGTATGAAAATATACAAGGTGTTATGTTTCAGTTTGATTATAAATTCTTTGTTGCCTGTCTGTCTTTCGTTTAAAGGAACTGTATGCCACATTGACAACATTAATGTTGCAGCAAACTGCTATTTGCTATGTAAAGATATAGTGGAGTAATTGCGCCCTGAGCAGAAAATGACGTCACAACCCCGCTTTGTGTGTTGTAATCCAAGTTTCTGTGTTCTTTGTTGTGATGCATGGTTTAGGCGTGTGTGCATGATAGTTTGTGTGCGCGTATCCCACAGGCAGCTAGCTAAACGCTGCCACTCTGCACTTTGCTCATATGGCGATTACTGCTGATAACACCATTATGACGCACTGTGGTAGAATGGCATCATCCCATGCATGCAGGAACATGTTTTAGCTCAGGTCATACTTACATTGGCGGTTCCATCAGCTGTTAAGAATGTGCGCTCCCTCACGTCAAATAAAATTTCTCTCTGGACTGCATGTACCAAAATTTCTAATGCTGTGAAATGTTTAGGAAAGAAATGAGAAACAGGGAGAATCACATCCTTCAGTATCAGCTTCAGATGTCCTTGGACATTAAGTGGGTCCTTTGTTCAAAGCAAGGCAATGTATTTTTCTTTTGTGAGGATTTCATTTTGAGTGGTGTCAGACATCCAGTTGTCTCTTCACTGTAGCTACTTATGTCACCTGGGCAAATTGTACGTCCATTCGTTCTCCGCTCCATGATTAGCTGCCAAAATAAATACAAGCCGATAGCTATGCCCTCTCAGTGTAAGTCTTTTGAGTCCAAGGAATTTTATAGCGCGAAACAAGCAGCTCCACAACAACAAATTTTCTAGCCTTTCTCAGGCAGTTCAGCCCGTCTGCACCATAGATTAGCTCCTGCTAACACAAATCTCTCCCATGTTTAACTGACCCCTGGATAATGGTAGCTCTTACACTTGATGACATGATGATGTTGTCATGTCAGATAGGGGGAATTAATTATATTTGCACATTTTGAACATCTTTTTGTTGTATATTTCCTGACATGCACCTTCTTGTATGCTGTTTAAAATTTCAAACAAATGTTTCGATAGCCCATCATTTATGGTACAATAGCCAACTATTTACACTGTGTTTTCCCACCCTTTGTCAATAGGGGGTGCTGTGGCACCCTCAGCACCCACTTCCCACTCCTGCGTCAGTGCAGAAGCATAATGCCCACCCTCCAGTGTGCAGGGTAGAAGTTTTGTCAGCAACACTAAACATTTAATCCTAAACATGATGGTGTCCTGCGATAAATACACATCCTCTTTTAATAACTCACCATCAAGAATCTTTTCTAGCATTAACATATGAATTTGCAAATACTGGTCTGATCTTTCAACCCATTTAAACATACACAGAGCACAGACATGGTTAAAGTTATTATTTTTAATCCAAATTAAGTTGTCAGCCTCATAAAAAAGAGTCTGCTCAATCAAGGCTTTGTATTCATCTGAAGCCGCCTCCCTGTCTCTAGCTTTGGGATTTCCATATAAATTTCTCTTTTCACCCCTCTTGCACCCTTTTATTCTCTTTCACCCCATTTCTCTCTCTTTCCTTTGATCAAGTGCTTTTTCCCTCGTGTTTTCTGGGATGTCAAGCTTGACTGCTTGGCAGTGGCCTTCCTTTTAAATGTTGTTTCTATTGCTCTACTGTCACAGATCACTGGCCAGAGACTGGAGTGGCAATGGAGGCTTCTACACAATGCACCACTCATACATTTCCCAATGATGCTCATTGAAAAGGTGATTTTCTGCCTGTCTGGAACAATAAGACAGCTTGGCATATAAAGCTCTCTTGGAATGAATACAGCAAAATTGAGCCCTTAAGACCAGGATTTTCTCTGCAAGGTCTGATGAGGAAACGGTCATGTCTAATTTTACTTGTATCATTAAGGGGGTTTATTTCAGGATTGGTGAATGAGCTGGAAGGATTCTGTTGGGGGAAAAAACATATTCTTGCATTACTTTGCTCCAAATAATACAACCTGAAAAAAGATGTTTATTAATATGTCACACATGCTGAATGATAGAGTTTATTTAAGCTAGAGATGCATAAAAGTATGACAATGGATAGAAACATGCCTGCATAACAGATCCATGCATAAAACATTACACTGGGTAAAGTAACCACCCTTTTGGGTTTATTTTAGGACCCAACAGAAATGTAACATCATTACTGGGTCAAAATAATCACATACTGGTACAGCTGAGTAGTTCAATAGAAATAACACAAACAACACTAAAACTGGGTCAGAATAACCCTGTATTTAAGATGTTATTGATCACTCAGTGGTTTTTATACCCATGTGTGCAGGGTAAACTTCACCAAGTTCTGGGTACGACAGTAGTTTGACCCAGTACTGGCTACCATGATTGATCCAAATTGGGTTAAATTGACCCAGCATTTTTTTAAGTGTGTATGGAGCCAGTGTGACAGCATCTTTAGTGAAACGTGGTGCAGCTGTTAGTGTTAACCAATACAGTGAGTGGACACAATAACACCTGTACTGTATAATGCAGTTCAATACAACACTCCAACACACAATGGCAAAACATTTAATCAACCACTATCTGAGATTTTTTTTGGCTTTTGCGTTACCTCGCAATACACTGCATCCCCTCGCAATACTTTCTGCAGGGAAAATGTGTCCAGAGTTTATGACATTTACCGGGAGAGCTATTGCCATTTGACTAAAGCTGACGTTATCACTGCTGTAGCATGAGGTTATTAGGCTAAATACTACATTTCTAACATTGTCTTAGCTGATTTATTGACACAGCATGCTTGTAGGCTGCTGCAACATTAGGTTTACAGAGGAAATAACAGGAAATAACAGGATGTGACTTAATCGGGTGAAAATATCGTTAGTGAAACAGAAACAAGCGTTAGTTAGGGTACAAGAGCCAAGAGTCACAAAGACTCACGTATGCTAAAAGTTACTTACAACCGGTGTATTTACTGTATGCGTCTCGCCAGCTTTATACAAGTTTATGTTGGTCACCGATCAATGCGGGCATCTAGAGGAAGTGACAATGGTGGCTCATGGGAATCCAAAACGTTATTGCAAGGGAATGCAAAACTATTGCGAGGGGACGCAAAACTATTGCGAGGGAATGCAAAATTTATTGCAAGGGAACGCAAAAGTATTGCGAGGGGACGCAAAAGTCAGTCCAAAAAAAATCTCCTGACTTGACCTTTAAGGGGCTCCGTAGATTTATGATGTGTTTTTTTTATATTGTGCATATATTCATATTCCTTGTTCCTTGTTCCTTGTAAACACAGGTGTTACAAATAGTATGAGTCTCTTTGTCAGTATGAGGGCCCTTCTGCCCTGCCTGCTGGTGTCCTGCTCTTTGTGTTTTTCAGGGATCGTTAGAGGCATGAGACACATCTGGGCACATCTGTTCTACCTGCTATGGTGACTTGACCCACTGACTTGTGGTTTGTGTAATAATAATGAATAATGTGAATAATGTGGAATAATAATGAACGTGTGCTTTGTTACTGTCCATACTCATGTCTCCCTGTGTCACAGACCAAGATCTGAATTATGACAGTTGTTATCTGTACTTCCATCTTCTTCTTCTTCTAACCGCTTATCCTCTTGAGGGTCGCGGGGGGGCTGGAGCCTATCCCAGCTGATATTGGGCGAGAGGCAGGGTACACCCTGGACAGGTCACCAGACTATCGCAGGGCTGACACATAGAGACAGACAACCATTCACGCTCACATTCACACCTACGGACAATTTAGAGTTATCAATTAACCTAGTCCCCAATCTGCATGTCTTTGGACTGTGGGAGGAAGCCGGAGTGCCCGGAGAGAACCCACGCTGACACAGGGAGTACATGCAGACTCCGCACAGAAGGGCTCCCACACACACCCGGGATCGAACCGGGAACCTTCTTGCTGTGAGGCGACAGTGCTAACCACCACACCACCATGCCGCCCTTGTTATCTGTACTGAAAACCGAAATTAACTACACTGTCATTTGTTCACAAATAATGCAGAATATATGTGTGAAGGATAAGACATGTTGTATTGGAGAGACACACTTGCATAACCAGGGGGAGGGCAGGAAAATGGAGTATCTTGGACATCAAGGCACACGGTCACATTGAATTTGCTGGTGGTGTTGCTGAGTGTTTCTACAACTTTGCAGTTTTGTTTCTTTTATTTAAAGTGTCTTTTATTTTATTTTATTATTTTATTTTATTTGCTTAATATGTGACGTGTGAATTTGTATGTGTGAGTCATATGTAAAATGTTATAAATATATTGTTCAAAAATATTTCAAAGTAAATCATATTTGCACTCTTGCTTGCAGCACCTCTGTGCACATAAGCCTGTAACAAAATAGATACATTTTATTAAATTGCAGAGAATGAAAATAGGAAAACATTATTATGTGTATTAAACATTTTTGTCCATATTTACAGAGATAAGTAAATGGGTAATGAGTTGTGATGATTTTATGAGAAACAGGCAAAATTTACGACAGTATCTTGCTGCGACAGTGAACACAAACGCTTTACGGCAAGCATGTGTATGTGGGGAGCTTGTTGTTAGCCGTATAGCTAACTGCTGAAGTGTACGCTCTTAAATATTTCCGAAGCTTGAATAAAACATTCTTACGTTTACGTTTTTAACCCGGAGACATGGATGTTGGAGAGCTACTGAACTATCAGGTAGACATCTTACTGTGTTCAACAATGTTGGGAAACTTAGCTAAACTTAACTTATCTCATTCATTGGCTTGCTAGCAGTTCCTGATAGCCGTTAGCAAGCTTTACTTAAGTCTCGTTATTTACTTCGTTGTGTTTGTCTACTTGAGTTATTTAACCACCGGTGAAGTGCATTGTGTTAGCCTTGTATACTGCTGCATGACAGGAGATAAACTTAATTCTATTCATTACTTGCCGACAAATAACGATAGCAGTTAGCATGCTAGCTAGACAGGTTGCTAGCTTTCTGGCTGCAGTGAATGAATGTGGAGGGTAAGACACCAACTTCCACTGATGCTAGCTATAATTGCCTTAACTACTTTTACATACAGAGACATTTAACACCTCTGCATTTCCACACTGGTTCGGAGGGCATTGTTTGTCAAAGACAGTCAGTTCGCATACGTCTACTTGTACGCCAATGGCCAATAAAAAATCCTGCAATTGAGGCAGTTTTGTTTATTATACTAAACATACAAACCTAATCAGATGAAGAAATGTATTTTACTAATCGTTGGTAGTTGTTTGCAAATTCGGCACACCAGTGACCCTATAAATACAGTTTTATTTGGGTACAATCTTACCTTTTTCACATGAGATCAGACTGCCTGCTGCAGCTAAGTTTTCATTTTCTCAAAGTAGCTACTAATGTTGGAAAAGCTGCTGCTGTGTGAAAGATGTAAGAAGCAGATCAAAAAGATACTTAGGTGTGGGACATAACGGTGCATCTTACTACTTATCTCAGATCAGTTCTTATGCATTAAATGTCAGGCAGAGTACTTGTAAGTTCCACACCATTATATGTGAACTACACCTTAGTGATTTCAAGACCTCACAACATCCCTCTATACACAGACAGATCAACTTCCTGCACATCTTTACATTTCACCATCTCCTCTCTTCTTGCAGCCTGATAGAGGAGCAAAGCGTCCCAGGGAGGAGGATGGAGGTGCAGCGGGAGGAGATGAGGACTCCAGAGGAGGGAAGCAGCAAAAGGGGCTGAGTGCCAGGGAGTTGGCCAGATACCGCGAAGCAGCAGCAGGAGTAGGAATAGAAGGAGGGGGTGAAATGAGGGAGCCTGAGGAACTGACTGGGGACAAGAAAAAAATCTTGGAGAAACTGATGGACCAGGATGAGGAAGAACCAGAGGTGGGTCGAATTATTTACAGACAGAGTTGTTACATTTGTTTTTTGCAAGTTGAAATATGAAAACAACAACAAACAATAACATCTAAAGCCTTTGTTTATTATGGTTATGTTAAAAGTGTATTTCACCACAGAAGTGCAGCACAATTTGTAAAAGGAATTACTGTCAACTCACAAAAAGTGAATATGCGCACACACTCAAATTTATTTATTTTCATTTTTATTATTTCTCAGTAAAATTCTTATTGCTGTTTCCCATAAATAACTTGTAAACTATTGTAAAGACATCTAATGAATTTGCAGGTGTTGTTGCTGTTGTTTCATTGCTGATTTTGCTGACATTGTCCACTGCAGCGCTGCTACTCGTCTGCATGCTCATGTAGGAATAGGATAACACTTAAGTTGAGTTGTCAGGGGGAGATTCATCCCCCCTCAACCACACCTACTGTTCCTCCCATAAGAACAAGTATGTATGGCCTGTCTGTATTTACAAAAGTCAGAGTGGAATAGTTTTATTCACATGGTAGAGGTGGCATGGCAAGGGTGTTGCTTATCTCAGTTGTCTCTGGAGGTTTGAGTTTTGTGAAAATCCAAATTGTCCATAGCTTAGTGAATGTGCAGGATGCATTGCCTTATTGCAGGCATGTTTGTTTCTATTACTAGTCTGCATGACTTTGGTTCCCTGAGACTCTGTACACTGTAAGCCTCAGCATTGGTGCTTTAAGCCAGAGGCTTAACCTAGCCTGGCTCACATTTAGATATGCAGGCAAACCCTGCTTTACAGCATGTTTGACCTTTCCTCACAGAATGTCCGTCTTTAGAGTACTGTGTAGTGTAATCAAGGGCTGCAACTAATGATTGTTTTCATTGTTGATGAAGCTGTTGATTAATTTATCGATTAACTGATTTGTTGTTTGGTCTATTCAATGTCATAAAATGGTAAAAATGTTGATCAGTGTTTCCTAAAGCCCAAAATTTCCTCCTCAAATGTCTTGTTTTGTCCACAAACCAAACATATTCAGTTTAATGGCGTGACGAGTCATCGATAATTGCAGCTCTACTGTAGTCTTAGGCTGTGGTTCAATAGTCTTTTTTGCTGAGGAAGGTTCCTGACTGAGTGAAATGACCCAGAAGTGTCTAAGTGGGAGCTATGATAACAGCTGGTTGAGTTCTTTAAATACTTAGGAAATAAGCTCCAGTGCTTCCTTTCTTATCTCCTTCAGCATAGGATACACAGTACCAAGTAGTATCAAAACTTCTACAGTCAAACGATACCTGCAATTGATCCTTTTCGTGTGGGGGGGTCTGATCTTGAACTGTCCAGACTCCTAGCAGTATTAGCAAATTCTCTGTTGCTACTTTGTCCTGAGTCACTCTCCCATTGGTCAGTTCAATGTCTGCCGAATTAGCACGACAGCAGCGATTAACATCCAACAGTGAACCATTTAACTGTTCCAACAAAATCATACCAACACCAAAACGGCTCAACTTAAAACCATTAATAATCATTTGGTAGCATCGGTTGTGTGATGGACAGACTCTAACAACTGTTCCTGGTAGGGATGCACCGAAATGAAAATTTGTGGCCGAAGCCGAATAAAGTGACAGACCACCACCCCGGTCTGCCACTCCAGAGGCACTGCCCCCGATGTCCATGCAATGTTGCAGAGGCGTGTCAGCCAGGACAGCTCTACAACATCCAGAGCCTTGAGATATCCAGGGCGAATCTTGTCCACCCTCGGGGCTCCGCCGCCGCGCAGTTCCTTCACTACCTCAAAGCTCTGCCGGAGGTGGGAGTTGAAGATCATCTTGACAGGTTCTTCCGCCAGGCGTTCCCAGCAGACCCTCACTGCTCGTTTGGGCCTGCCAGGTCTGCGCGGCGTCCTCCCCTGCCACCTGATCCAACTCACCACCAGGTGGTGATCAGTTGACAGCTCTGCTCCTCTCTTCACCCGAGTGTCCAGAACATATGGTCGCAGGTCAAATGATACGACTACAAAGTCAATCATTGACCTGCGACCTAGGCTGTCCTGGTGCCACGTGCACCGATGGACATCCTTATGTTTGAACATGGTGTTTGTTATGGCCAAACTGCGACCCACACAGAAGTCCACTAACTGCACACCACTCGGGTTCAGATCGGGCAGGCCGTTCCTCCAATCACGCCCCTCCAGGTCCTGCTGTCATTGCCCACGTGAGCGTTGAAGTCCCCCAGCAGCCCCCAACAATGGAGTCCCCGGTCGGGGTACTGTCCAGCACCTGCCCCAGGGACTCCAAAAAGGGCGGGTACTCTGAACTGCTGTTTGGTGCATAAGCGCAGACAACAGTCAGGACCCGTTCCCCGACCCGAAGGCGCAGGGACGCAACCCTTTCGTCCACTGGGGTGAACCCCAACGTACAGGCAGAGAGTCTGGGGGCTATCAGAAAGCCCACCCCGGCCCTCCGCCTCACACCCGGAGCAACTCCAGCAAAGGAGAGACTCCAACCCCTCTCAAGGACTTGGGTTCCGGAGCCGGAACTATGTGTCGAGGTGAGGCCGACTATATCTAGCCGGTAGCGCTCAACCTCTTCCACAAGCTCCGGCTCCTTCCCCGCCAGAGAGGTGACATTCCATGTCCCAAGAGCCAACTTCCGTAGCCGGGGATCGGACCGCCAAGGCCCCCGCCTTGGTCTGCTGCCCGATCCACACTGCACCGAACCCTTCTGGATCCCTCTGCGGGTGGTGGGCCTGCAGGGGGACAAGCCCATGTAGCTGGTTCGGGCTGGGCCCGGCCGGACCCCATGGGCGGAGGCCCGGCCACCAGGCGCTCGCCCACAGGCCCCAGCCCCAGGCCTGGCTCCAGGGCGGGGCCCAAGTAACCCTCCGGGCCGGGTACGCCAACTCTTGTTATTTTCCATCATGAAGGGTCTTTTGAACCGTTCTTCGTCTGACCCTTCGCCCAGAACCAATCTGCCATGGGAAACCCTACCAGGGGCGAAATGCCCCTGACAGCACAGCTCCTAGGGTCATTAGGGCACTCAAACTCCTCCACCACGATAAGGTGACGGTTCTCGGAGGAGTATCATCAAAATAAAATAAATAAATAAAATAAAAATCAACCAGCCACCCTCTTCCCCTGACAAGTAAAGAACAGTCCCTTCATAAGTAAAGAACAGTTCCTAAAGTGCAGTGAGGTTTGTGGACCGTTACCTGCCACAAAGAGAGAAATGTGAACGGCTCGTTTCTCCTCTGACACGTCACATATCTGTGTGCCGCCACGGCTCGGCTGTCCAGGTACTTTTGGTCAGTCATGACGCCAAGAAGAGGACATTATTGGAGCCAGACTTATCCGTCGCTGGTAAGCCTATGGCCGCCGTATTTGACAGGAATACGTATTCCTGTCTGTGTCTGTGACCCCTGTTCAACCCACAACCAGCGGGATTCGCCTTTCGTTTCTGCTGCTGGTTGAAATCTGTGCTCGTTCAGCGTGCTGAAGGATTTATTTTGCCTGCACAAAACTATTTTTTGTCGCAAATGCGAGTAAAATATTGCCACACTGCCGACATTTTACTCCGTCCATCACCGCACGCTGTTTGATTGCGTTATCAAAACACGCCGCTATTATTCGGCCTTGCTTTTTACTTATTCCACCGAATGCAATATTCAGCCGAATATATTTGGTTACCGAATATTCGGTGCATCCCTAGTTCCTGGCGTGGAGCTCACACTTCTGCAGCAGTTACATACAGTCTGTGGTGTGGTGAAGTCGAGCGTTGTGTATTGACAGAGTTGACAGTTGTATGGTTACACTACACGAGACGCCATTCACATCATGGGTATCAAATTAAGTACTCCATTGGTATCAGTATCACTTTAAGGATACCGGTACTTTTAAATGATACCGTTCCCTATGTCAATGAATATAGGAGGACATGATGGTGAGTGTGAGAAACCATTCTTAATGTGACAACCATTTCATTTCATTATTGTGACTGGTAGCCTATATTCCTTATATAAACTATTTTGTTGTTATATATTTAGGTTGTTGTGTGTTGTCGTGTCATTTATTATACGCTACCTGTAGAACGGTGATGATTGTGTGCGTCATCATGTCCAGTGTGTTTCCATTCATATACTTACAACATATCCCGTTTCGGCTTTGCGTCCTAAGGCTGTTTCTTTCCTTGTCCCGGTGATCAACATGGATGATGTTGGATGTGTTTCCATTCACATGCCCTACAACTGCAGAGCAACACGGACTCACAGTCCTGTCACTATGCATAATTCTTTCTGGTGCTACTGTAGCTGACCGGCAGTCCAGGAACTGGCACGTGGGTCGTCCGGCTCTGGTGTACTTATTTGTGCTTGTCATAGTGATTTACAAGCATGCCATTTCTTTTGGTGTGTTAACCTCAATATTTATTCACTGTGTTTCATATCATAGGCCCAAAAATATTCATCCACATCTCATAATTATCAGACTTTGATCCTCTGCCTGACCCTTCCTGTGTCCAAGGCTATTCATTTATCAATAAACGGCTGTTTGATTGTTCTATATCATCACGCTATTATTAATGTAAGCAGGGGATTTGAATACAAAGTGGTAACCACTGTATGTGAATGCATGGCTGGGTCAGAACTGTGCAGCACTGGATTTGAAATGAATTGTGATAAACTGGAGCCTCTGTGGTTTGATTAGCTGCTGTGAAACAACATGACCCTCATCCATCTAAATAGCCTGTTCGTTCTCCTGAGGTCATTTTGGTGAAAGTAATGTAGTAAGTAACTGATTACTCACAAAGAGAGTAATATTGTAATGTAACTTACAACTTTTAAATGAACTACTACTTAATAACTAGTGATATGTAAGAAATTACATTTTAAGAGTAACTTGCCCAACACTGGTGATCAATATTTGAATC
Organism: Epinephelus moara; assembly: GCF_006386435.1. Taxonomy (NCBI): domain Eukaryota; kingdom Metazoa; phylum Chordata; class Actinopteri; order Perciformes; family Serranidae; genus Epinephelus; species Epinephelus moara. Next base: position 12,752,174 of record NC_065521.1, on the reverse strand, counting down.
TATGAACAAGATTTAATACATGTCAGCTACAAAATTTGAGCGTAGCCAGAGACTAATGTGATCATGTCCCCAGGTCCAAATTAAGGTTGGATTGTTTAGGCCTGAGTCTAAGTTACTCATCCCAAGTTGAGTCCAGACTTTAAGTACTACAGCACTAGCACGGTGAGAATTTTGTGGATGTAGCGCTTTTTTAAAATTTTTGCGAGAAATGTCTAGAGCAGGAGAGTTTCCATATAGTTCTTTCTGAGGACAAAAAGAACCCATTGTCAGTACCAGTGTTGCCGTATTATGTAGTGCATTAGAAAACTGCACATCTATTATCCTGTTCTTATTATCCGACACAGCAGCCTTTTCAAGTATTCACTGTGTCAAGAGCTACTCAGAGCAAAGTGCTGCACTGTTCCATAATGTCAGACAATTGTAATTTCCTAACCTGTCATTATCTGTCCAACACTTTACAGGCTTTTAAGCCATCAGGAGGTCAAACCCATTCCCTTTCCAGTGAAATTCTCTCACACTCCCCCTGATTGTAGAAAACTTCTGGCTATTGTGCTCCACCCACATAATTAGGGTGACCCTGATGTCTCTTTGTTGATATTGCAGCAATTGCTGCAATAAAAGGCTTTTTTTCCCTTTCGCTCCATTGTCCAATTTAAATCTTTTCCTCCCTTCTCCTTCTCTTATGCATGAATCAAACAGGCAGAACCAGTGGATGAGAGCTCAGTGAAGAAAATGATCCTGACCTTTGAGAAAAGGTCGTACAAAAATCAGGAACTGAGGATTAAGTTTCCGGACAACCCAGAGAAGTAAGCCCATTACTGACAGTTCACAATGTTTGGCTGTCTTGGTCTTGTATAAGGATTTGATTTAAAGCTTGTTTAAATACCTGACATATTGTGTGTGAATTAAGCCAAATTTCCTGTGGACTTACCGAAGCTTATCACAGTTTTCTTAAATGCTTAAATGTATTTGCTTGTAAATTTATACTGTGTGCCTCATGAACACCAAAATGAAATGTATTAAAAAGACAGTAGTCCAGTACTTACAGTGTAATAAGTGAATTACTCTACTGCACTTTGAGATTAATGGTAACATGGAATGCTGGCATGCTAACCAAAATGTCTTGCTCCTTAAACCAGGTTCATGGAGTCGGAGTTGGATCTGAACGACATCATCCAGGAGATGCATGTCATCGCCACAATGCCAGACCTCTACCACCTGCTGGTGGAGCTTAATGCTGTCCACTCACTGCTGGGCCTCCTCAGTCATGAAAACACTGATATCCTTTTATTTCAAATTGATTCAGACTGTCTGTCCATTTTGATCCATTTATTCTGTGAACAAAATTTCTTTTTTTGACATTTGTCTTTTAAAAAAGGTTCAAAAGTTTTTTCTTGTCAATTGCTATATGTACAGGACATACAGAGAATCGAAATGCTGTTTCCCTCTCACCTAGTAAAATGCCATACAATTTAAGAGCTAAAAGAAAGCTACATTTGAACAATAATAGTACAACAAAAACAGTGTATACAAGTAAGGGGCTCTATGCAAAATTCAGAGACTATGAGTTGTCTTGACGCAGTTCTCACCACGGAGGTGGCTGAGCTGGGGCTAGCAGCTAATGGTGCTAACTTCATAAACAGTGTTAAATGATTGCAACAGTGCTGACAGAGCTGTCAGTGTTAACAAGGGGGCAACGAGAGGGTGGGTGCCATACTTTCTAGACCACCCCGTCCCGAAAATGGCATTAATGCGGTTTAGAGAGATGGAACAAGACATTATTGGTCCTTGTCCTGGAATTTATTTACAATGCAAAAAGTATAAATTTTACCAGCCTTATTCTGTCATTATGATACAATAATATACTTAGCATTTTCATTTAAATTATGTGATGTGATGTAGCTATACATTTTACTAAATGATAGAACAATTTATTAACCGTAGCTAAAAAGAGGGAACATTCAAAAGAAAATTGGTTAAAATGAAGATACATACGCAAGGCAAACAAAAATACAACCCAAACATAATCAAACTATGAACAATAACAAAACACAAAAATCATTGAATAGGCCTTTGGACTTGAAATTTGACATTTGGATTTGTCATAGTAGGAAAAGCACAGGTGTCAATGATGAAATGAATGATGGCTGACTTTCATTTGTGTCGGCCTTACACCAAACGACTTTTAATGTGATTTAACTGTCGCAGACAAAGTTTCAATGTTGAAATAAGACTATGAGAGTTTTACCTCAGTTGGTGCACACACTCATGATCTTGATTGTTTGGTGTAAGGTGGTCATAACATTCAGTCAGAGCTGTCATAAGTCTTTTTTTAGTTTTGATGTTCCGATAAAAATCAAACATGTCTAACAATATCGTAAGATTTTACTCTTAGCTCATGCAAATAGTAAAGTTCAGTCATGTGAACATTATGAACAACCAATAACTGGGGGTTGAGGCAGCAAAATCTAAAATGTAAATTTTGCAAGCAAATACAGTTTATCTTTATGGATGATATATGGATGATGCTGAATTGACAAGAATACTGTCGACATATGACACCTTTTACCTTGTGCTTTTACGTGTTTTTCTAGACACATGAGGAAATAATATATTAGATTTCTTAAAGGGAGTCTTTAGATGTGAGAGGATATAACTAAACAATAACACTAGAACAGAACAGCCATCATCACTTGGGCTTTTCCTACAGTGACAAGTCAAAATGTCTACTGAAAAGAGGCCCATGTATTTCTCTGTCGACTCTGTCATCAAATCTTCAAGCGAACTGTCAGTGGTCAAGTTTCATTGTGGGTAATGTAGGTGCCAGATTTAGGCAAGGAAGAAGAATGCTGGATCCAATTTCATCCTTTTTTAACTGTCCATCCCAATGGTAAATCAGTGGAGTGCTCTTTTAACACAAGCTTATTGTCCTTAGCTTGAACCACATGTTGCCATAGCAGTGGTGGACCTGCTGCAGGAGCTGACAGATATCGACACACTCCATGAGAGCGAGGAGGGTGCTGAGGTGCTCATAGATGCTCTGGTGAGTTTAGGATTTACATCATTCTTTGATGGTATTGATGAAGCAGCACTCTGTGGAGTCAGTACTTGAGTTTCAGGGCTGGTTTCCAAACCAGGCCGAAGGGATTGATTTACGGTTTTAATGAACCAAAAGCAAGGTTTCGGTTGGCTTTAGAAAGACATTTTGAGTTGTTGTCTGTTTGGACTGCAAGCTGTTTTTGTCTTTTCTTTCTTTTTTGCTTTTGCAGATACAAGCTTCATGAATACCATTCAGAAACACTTTCACTGATCCGCAGCTACTCAGGAATATATATGAAGCTGTTTTGTGTATGTCTGAAGTCGTTGAGCTTTAGGATTGCAGACTCATGCTGAGGAGGTGTTTATTCAGCCTCCTCTTGAACACTACTTGATGTGATGTCTCTAATGACAGCAGGGGGAAGGCTGTTCCATGTTGTTACAGCAGAGTGAAGAAAGCTCCTGTCAAGGCATTTGGTGTTAGCCCAGGGAAGTGACAAGGCATGGCTTGGCGGTAACCTCTGGGTGGTTCAACCTGGGACGTGAACTAAGGGTAGCAGTGCTTTCAGGGCTGCTGGACAGTTTGGAGTGTGCACCTTGAAAAGAACAGTTATTGCAGCAACTGCTCAGCAATGGCTTAGTCAGAGTCCTTTAGAGCATAGTCCTCATCAATACTTATAATGTTTTATGCCTTTTTCTGAATGATTTCTAGCTGCCTAAGAGATGTTTGTGTGGAATTGATCCAGGCAAGGCAGGTGTACTCCATGATACTCCTTACCTGAGTTTTGTAGATTTTGGTAGACCTATCACGATAGTTATGTCATCAGCGATTCTCCTTTTTTTTAATGTCCACCCCCGCCTACTTGTGCGAGTCCAAAGAAACATAAAACAACACTTTGAAGACAACACAACATAGTAGGGATGCACTGATTTATTCAGTGAACATCAGTATCAGCCAATATTTGTCTTGTTGACTGCTGTTCGCCTAAATAAGATGATATTCACAGATGGCAGTGGCTGATGTTTTTCTGTTGTGTCACATTAGTTTTGCGCAGGCTAAAAAGCAGAGTTCAAGACTAACGGCCACAAACTTAAATTCATAAGCAGGTTGAAGAGCACAATGACTGTTTGGCAAATGGGCTTTCTGATGTCACTGTTGTGTGACGAGATGGCAAGTAGCAGCCATCATCCTGTCATCCTGGGACAGTAGAAAACATGTTTTGGATGAACAGAGATCTCCGCCTTTGGGATGCACAGTAAACTCAGTATCATTGGAACACAACTTATTGTTTTCCTGATAAAACAACATTGTTAACAACAAATTTGTGTTAAAATAGGCAGGAAGATAGCTAATTAACGTTAGCTCTAAGCAGCCGGTGGCTTTAACTAACAGCTCACGGAGTCTGCATTGTGATGCGTTTAAGCTCTATTCAGTAAAAATGAATAGGGGCAAAGGTAAATAATAAATTTTTTTAGGATGTGTTCAATGAAATCTTGTAAAATGTAGTTTTTAATTAGAAACTCGAATGAATACAGTTGTTTGAGGGAGAAGTAAGTAAAGATATAAAGATAGAATAAAAATTTAAACAGAATTATGAAATATTATATATAGTAAAAACATTTTTGAAGCAGTTATTTTTTTTTTTTGTTTTTCATGTGAAAGGTTATATTAAAGCAACTCTTACCTTTCTTGCATTTCACACAGCACTTACTTTCACTCCTGCAACTCCACCTCCCTCCAAAGGCCTACTCCCCCCTCCTCCATTATGTCCTCATTATGTCTACGAGAGACGTAGGCGTTGGCATGGTAACGTTAGATACACAGAAAAGGAGGGCGAGTGTAACGTTACAAATGCATCCCCGGAGTTTTAAAACTCAACCGGAGTCAGTGATGACTGATGAGTTTTAGAATAAGGTTACAGTGCCAAGGTAAGATAGTAGCGTTAACGTTACTAGTAAGTGGAAACGCACAAGGAAGATAACGTTAATGTTTCAGAGGCTACGCTACAGTAGGCTAACATTAGCCATTAGCAACTGGATGCTGTGTTGTCACATATAACATTATGAACTGAAGTGAACGTCTTTGTCATTTTTATGCACAGCACAAAAAACGAACTGACATTTCGCATTCTCAAAGCAAAAAGAAACAAAACATTTATAAACAATTTGTGCAACATATAAGAAAGAACATATAGTGCAATAGTAAGATGAAAAGGGTCGACATTTCACAGTCAAAAACTCCACATCCTGAGAGCAGAACTGGGAGATCCTCTTCACATCACAGCACCGTGAATTGTTTGTGTATACACCACGGAGCTTACCAGACGATGCAGCCTGTCTGTCTGCTCTATGTAGTGTTAGCTTCCTTAGCTCAGCACCAGCGTCTTATATGTTACCATTCATCCATGTCTCAGTGAACACAAGGACACAGCAGTCCCTCACTCCTCAGTGAGTGGATCTCCATTGTCGGATGTTATCCATTTTGTGTCCAGCGAGCGGACGTTCGCCAGAAGGCCGCTGGGAACAGCTGGTTTGATGGGGTTAGCTGTTAGCATAGAGCTAACCCCTCCACGCTTCCCCCGCTTCCGTGTCCTGTCACAGCGCTGCCAGCGTCTTCCCTTCGGGATAGCTCCAGGCAAAACCATGGTCATCTCAGGTTACTAGTTTATATCCACAAGCGTCCCTGTTACTACTTTATATCTACAGGCGTCCCTGTTACTAGCATATTTGTTGTCTCACAGACTCAGGGGTGGAGGGTGTGGGGGGGAAGTTACACGAGCGGTTACGTCTGTTGGAGGCCTTCACGTGGGGAAGACAGACAGGACAGGAGAAAACTCTGACCAATCAATGCATGCAGTCCGAATGCAATGATTGGTCGGAGTTTTCTTAGAACCAAATGAGAATAGTACAGTTCTGAGTTTTTATTTCTGGTGGAATTCACTTACATTTCAGTGTGCCCTTAGCTTATTAATAGCATTTTAACCTAAACAAAGAAAAGTGTAAAAATTTCCAGAATGGTAAGTGTTGCTTTAAAGGTTGTTTCATGCATTTGTATGATTGAATTTATGCTCATTCAAAGATAGTGTAATGAAGGTCTTAATTACTTTTAAACAGTTCAGTTATTTTTTTTATAGTGCAACTTTAACTTTAACAAAAACAGAAAAACTCATAAAAAAACCATCGGTATTGGTATCGGTTATCAGTATCAGCCCAGTATTCAAGAGTTGGCGCATCCCTACAATGTAGCTTACCAGTAACCTGCAGCTTGACTTTTGGAGTGAAGGAGGCACAGACCTGATAGCTGTTGGCTTGCCAACCCCTGACAACGAGCCAAAAAGTCTGTCGTCTGCAGTTTTACCCTTCAGCAACTTCATCCTCCACTTCGCAAATCCACCAGCACACCACTCAGCTCCCAGGTCGTCCACCCCTGGTAGCTGACTGCAGTACACCAGATTATGGGGCTAACTTCATTGCTCTTTGACAGGGTATGCTTGCATTTTTATGCTACTGTATTATCATTATATCAGTGGCATGAAATGGTCCAAAAATTATGATAATATTGTTTATTGCCAGTATTTATTGATTATATATTCTGGGACATTATCTCGTCCAACACAAGTAGTTATCGTAACAGGTTTAGATGACAGCTCTGCATCTAGGACGGGCTTGTTGGCCAACTTCTGTAATATTCCGAGACGATGTCCAGCACGTTTGCAGATGTTAGACAGATGGCTGGTCCACTGGAGTTTTCTGTCAAGCTGTTACCATGGCACTGCTACAGACCAGTGTCTTTCTACATTTGATATAATGATTCATACTATAAAATATTTTTTCTGTCTGCAGGAGAGACAACTGACAGATTATTAAATGTAAATTTATTTAAAAAAAAAAAAAACTTCATATGAATTTGTTTTTACTTTTGTCGTTACAATGCAAATTGTTTAACTTGGAAAAACATATTGTAATTAAACTGGGGCACAAATATCTATATCTACATTTTTTTAGCTATATGCAAGTGTGAGTTGCTGTGGCAATGAAATAAATTACCAAGTGACAAGAGCATGGTCAAGGGAAAAAAAAGTGTAATGTCATACATATAATTATAGCACTTCCTCTCACACGTTTCAGTTATTTAAAGCTTTCCTTTGTCACCCTCCAGCTGTGTCTGTTGGCATCAGCTCTGTGTTTAACATCCTCCCTCTGTCTCTCCATCTCTCTGTACATTTAGCCCACTCTCCCCTTTTTTTTGTCGATGAGCCTGTCGTGCTGTCTATGAACCAGGGAAGATTTTTTGATACCCCATTATATGCGCTGACATTTAGAGCGACACAGACAAAGGTCAAACTGCAATAATGTACTGATATTCCTATAATGGAGGAAAGAACTGTGTGGCCCTGCTCCTTCACAGCTGTCACAGTGACACTTCATCAAAGACTCCATTGGCTCGAACGTGCCAAGTTTTGTGCCGGGCATCCCAACGGCCTTCATCAGGGTAGTTGTTTTCTCACTACAATGAATTACCTGCTTTGTCTGATGTTTCAAGGGCCTTTGAGCAGTCTAGCTACATATTTTATTCTTCAGTTCAGTAGTTAGGTGTCGGGTCCTTACAGTGAGGCACACCATAATGTATATGAAATTGAAATATTATTATATTGTCTGTTATTGGACACATTTTGTAACCAATAAGCAATGGTTTGCTTGTTTTAAGGCAGGGTAGGGCTGGACATTATGTCTAATAAATAATATTGATCTTTTTAGGCTATGCCGCAATATATGATACATTTTAATATTTTCACCTTTTTTTTTTATGATAACGTAACTGTTTGATTTTACTTGATTTGTAAATTAATCTGAATTTAGTGGGCTTTAATTTTGAAATTCCACATCAGAATGTCCTGGTATTGTCTGACTGACTTGGTAGACTGTCATTTTTTTTAAAAAAGTTATTATATTTTTTGGTAATTTTTTCATGTATTTCTTTATATTTCTTTTATTACCGATACTGATACTGACTGATTTATTGAATAAATGTGAAATCCCCAGGAAGGTCGATTGTATTTTCAAGTTAGTTATTATGTGCTCGTACTGTAACACCAAGTATACACAGGTACTGTAAAACAATGTAGGAGTGAGTTTGGCTCACTTTTTTAAAGGCTGGGGGCTTTACTGCAGTGTTCTGCATTGGGTGGTATTTTAAGTGTTGGAGCACATTTGTGTCATATTTTGCAGAGGTTAGTAGTCTGCTCCACATTTGCCCTCCTGAAACTGAAAAACCCCAGATGAAAGACAAACTCTGGGATCTTCCCCCATTTTGATTTGACTTGAACTCAGTGGCTGACAAAATAGTTGGTGTAGTCGATCGGTTTGGGCTGTCTGTGTGTGTTTGTTTGTGTGTTTGAGAGGGAGAGCAAGTCTCCATCATGTAAATGTGGCCTACTTTTAATGCATAAATAAATTACCAAAATGCGCAAGGAATATCTGACCATATGGTCATCTGCCATATAGCACATAAAATGATTTTAAAGTATATCAGATATATTCGATACATCGCCCACCCCTAAGGCAGAGCGGAGTGTTTTCAGAGCTGAGGAAATGTCAGCCTTTTAGAGGAGCACTCATGACCTGGACTGACTGACACAGGAAAGAGGAGGCAAAGTGTATTGCAGAGTGCAGGCAGTTGTTTGGTTCCAAACCACAACACTCTTCTATTTGTCACCAGTTCCACAAACACATCCAAACACAGATCTACTGTTGGATTGTCTAGCCTACATGTGCTCAGGGATGCAAACAAAAGTCTGTATGTTACTGGCTCTATAGACCATCTGACATTGTAATGGTAGCCGGGCTGGGTACTGAAATAACCCAGTGCTGGGTAGTATGGAAATGAAATGAAACTACACCCGCATTCGGTACTTTTTGTGCTGGGAGGCTGGTAAAGTCAGGTGTGGTGTATTTGAAAAAGTGTAGTGCAGTTCAGCGTGCCGAGATGCCACCAAAACACTCACATCGATGGCTACTGTGGTTGCAAATTTTGGCAAATAAACGCAGGTCTCCATTAGACACTTGGTCTGTGATGCTGCAAAGCACTTCATTTTTATAGAAGTTCTTTGGATGTAGAAAACTGCTTAAAGCCCACAGTGAATCGTCAGCAACCCGCTCGGGCAAATATTAGTTAGCTGCTTAGACCATGCATACAAATAAAAATATTTCAATTTTTGTCAGTATCAAGATACTACACATCATTAGCTTGGTTAGGTTTTCAACAATTCAGTTGTTAAGTTCATTTTACTGAAACTATGAGCACCAAAGTATAATTCATCAACGTTTACCGTCATGGTTAACAAGAGAGACGAAAAAAGGTGGTGACTCCCTACCTCTGAAGTGGTGAAATGTGACCACTCCTTGATTATTTATATTATTTTAGTTCCTAAGGAGCATTATAACACTCTCTCTCTCTCTCTCTCTCTCTCTCTCTCTCTCTCTCTCTCTCTCTCTCTCTCTCTCTCCCTCTCTTTCCTTTTCTCTCTTTCAGTGCTTGAGGTTTATGTAGATACGCTGTCTGTCAGAGCTAGATCAAATGAATGATTCGTAATTGATTTGTTATTAGATAGCCTAATTTTTACGCCTCTATGCTGGCGACAGCAAAAGCCGGAGGCAGTGTGTCCGTCCAACTGTCCATCCCATTCTTGTGAACGAGATATCTTAAGAACACCTTCAGAGAATTTCCCCAGATTGGGCACAAATATCCTCTTGGACTCAACGATGAACTGATTACATTTTGGTGGCCAAAGGTCAAGGCCACTGTGAGCTTGTCTGTCTCATTGTTCATGAATGAGATATCTCAAGAACACCTTGAGGGAATTTCCTCAAGTTTCACACAAACGTCCACTTGGACTGATTACAATTTTGTGTTCAAAGGTCAATGTCAGTGTGACCTCACAAAACATCAAGAACTGTTATGCTAATTATGACAAAACTTCATCTAATGGGATGAAATGATGAAGTGATGACATTTCATATCCCGAAGGCCAGTTTCACTTTTCTGGCTGTACTGCATCTTGGGTGCCCACCTTGAAAATGTGCTGTTTGTATAGGTACTCTGTGCTGACAGGTTTTCACAGACATGGATGCAAACTATAGCAGAAAAGGGCAGTAGTTGTGATTATAAAACTAATATTCTTACTGTTTCGATAAAAAGTTTGATAGTAATTCCCATGTTTGCTGGGCAAAAGTTTTGTGTAAAAGGAATTTAAGGCCTGTCCCATATAGACCCCTGTCCAAATATATGCCGGTGAAGTTCAGCAATTGAAGCAAATAAAAGCCCAGGCTATTAATTAAAGTTTTATCGTGTACTACATGCCACTACATTCACATTATGGGCATTAAATGCAATACTCTTTTGGTATTGTTATTTCTTTAGGGGTACTGGTATCATATTTTTTTAAAACTATACCCAGCCCTAAATGACAATAACATTGTTTTTCCATATCAGCATTATATGTTGTTGGCTGAAATGATGTAATGTAATTTTACACTAAAAAGATGAAATAACGTCTTGAGAACGTATCTTGAGGTTTTTCTTTTCGTCAGCTGGCTGGTTGGTTAGTGTCGGACAGGAACAATTGAAGGGACAATTGAATGAATGTCAAAGACCCTTGACAGAAATACTGCACTGTGTGTGTGTGTGTGTGTGTGTGTGTGTGTGTGTGTGTGTGAATTGGCTTGTGATGTGATAGTGGATGAGACAGTAGCTCAGGTGGCTTTGCAGTGCTCACAGGATAAAGGCATTATATAAATGCAGTCCATTTACCATGCAATGGAGCGCCCATAAACCACACTCTTCTTTACAGCTGCTTCCAAGGGAAACGGTTTCAGGGCAGCGAGGCTTGGTTGAATCCATTTCTCTCTCCTCTTTGCTGTAATGCTTCCAGCTCCTCTGTCCTTGTTGCCAGAAGGCCAGGTGGTATCCTTGATAAGATGAATCAAAATGATCCACGACGGTCTCCGGTGGCTCATAAATCTGTGTCGACTGTCCGTCTTCTTTCATTTGTAATAGTACTTTTATCCAGCCAGTCGGCACCCCGCGAGCTCTGTTTAGTTATGAGTCTCCAATCTTGACTTGACTGATAACACTTGGACATGTTCAGAAAAGCTCAGGCAGGAACCGAGTTTCTTTTGCCAAGACTGAGGCTTAAAAGTGAGCATTCACTTTGTCATCTCTGGCTCTGTATTTTTTCAGTTTGTGAAATGAGGTTGTCAGTTTTCTTCACATCATCATGGCGCAAAATATAAAGATAAGGACTCAGCTGACAGACTTACAATACAGTGGAAAAAGTTGAAAGTTGTGAGATTTGAAAAGTGTTCTGTTTAAAATGATAATGATGAAAAATTTATTAACAGAGAGAAATTTGTAAGAATCGTGTTCTCAGCCCAGTCAGTCATACCTCATCTTACACAGCAGTCATTAAGTCATGATGAGAGCAGAAAACATGTTTTCAGGTTGAGTGATGACATGTACATTTCATTTTGATACAAGAAGAGCGTTGTAAGTGCAAGAATGTGTCACTGTTTTGCAGTGTTACTGTCTTAGACACCCTTTACATCTTGAATTAAAATGTGTCTCATATCCAGATAGTATCTGGTATAGTATATGATTTAACCTGATTACATTTACACCTGGTGTTTATATGTGTCTCCAGTGTCCACATAAAGATTCTGTCGCTCTGTCTAGCTCAAACAACCAAACGTCAAATCTCCCATTTATGCAGGTCCAAAAAAACAAAAGCAAAAAATTTGTTGTGAAATGAATTGCCAATTTATGTTGTGTACTTTAAGCACTTTTTAAATAGGAATTGTGCAAATTTGCAGGAAAGCCCAATCAGTCTTCATTCTGCATTGGCAGCATAAAAACAAAATCGGGGAGTGCGGCAAAATGCCGCCTGCCTACGTTTGTTTATACAGAATGTGCCTTTTTTGGGGCAATGGGGGGCGTGAGCAAGTAACAAAACGTGTAGCTCAGCGTGTGACGTAAGCAGCCTTGCTCCAACGGAAGCCGCGGCTGGTCAGTCCTTCGGCAATTCTCTCGTAAGTCGTTCCCATCATTTGATTGTTAATGGCCTCTTCATTTGCGAGGACAAGGAGGGCGCGCAATTCCTTTGTCTCCCCAGTTTCTCATCTTTACAGTGTCTGTCAGGTTTGCGTTTCCCTCTTGCTACTAGCTGCTCGCCAATTCCTGCTATCAGCTGTTTCCTATTTATCCACCGCCACTGGGTCGCACGTGCGGTGTCATCAACAGCTCCTCCCACAAGTCTTCAACAGCCCCTCCCGTGGCAAAAGGCCGCCTCGTTCTGTTTAAACCAAAAAGGTTCTGCCAATACGTCTACCCTATGAGGCGGAAAATTGGGCACCTCAGATCAACTCGCCAATCCGGCTCTGTGTGTCTAAACGCTTGCAGCTTGCCGGCAAAACGGCCCAACATTCGTCTCACCAAATTGAATACAGGCACTTGGTCTCGTCTTGACTCCTTTCACAAGTGTCAAACATGCTTTGTTGTTGCTTTCTTGCTAGTAGTTGAGCTTGCTAACTGGCTAGTGGCTGCTCCCTCGCTGGTTTGGAACCGCTGCACCACTTACATATTTCCATCGTTGTAGTTGTTTAATGTCAGGGTTCCTACGCAAGTATGGAAAGTATGGAAAAGTATGGAAATAAATTTGATAAATTCCCAGGTATTAAAAAATATGGAAAATGAAAAATAAAGTATGGAAAAATATTTATGTTTCCAGACTATTACCACTGTTCTAAAATACTGTTTTCTAAAATGGAAAATTAGGTATTTCCAAAAATAATTTAACTGACAGATGCCCTTAACGATTCATAATAAATCCTATTTTTGTCACGCTACATGATGGAACTGCATTGAGGAAGGGGAGAATAAAAATAAAACAGCTGTCGCAGGTAAAGCAACTCTAGTCACAGGATGTGTGTCACTGCTTGCCTGCCTTTCTCTCTCCCGCGGTCCGTCACTCCACTGTCTCTGCTCTGATACTCGCTCTCCTCCGGTCGGCCTGTACTACGATGAACGTTTAACATAGCCAGGCTTTCTTTAGGTGAGCTGGCTTCACAGAGCCTAACAGCGCCCATCCAGGATAACCAGTACTACAAAGCTGGTTATCAACTCGCTCTCTCATCTCTGTGTTTTCCAGCAATGAGCGCGTTCATGTGAAAGAGGCGGAGTTGACAAAGCAGCAAAAAGCACGCACATCCATGAACAAAATTGTGCAGGTGCTGAGCTCAAAAATGTGGAAAGCTGAGCAGGTAAAGAAAAGGCTCGCACACTGCAGGGCTCCTCTTCAGAAAGAGGCGGAGTTGTTAATTAGGAGCGACATCATCATCATGAACTCATACTCATATGAGATGAAACGGTAGCCTATCTGTAAAAAACTTCTGTTTCAGTGACAGCAAAACAGTTATTTTCAACTAAGTAACAACAGCCTGTAATCATAGGCTACAACAGAATAAAATAAGACAGATAAAACAGATAAAAAATCCTTGTCAATAATTTTGCGAACATCAGCTTGTCTGATTTAACAGATGTAGAGACTAGAAATAATAATAATAATAATAATAATAATAATAATAATAATTTACAAATATTAAAAGTAGGCTAAGGCACATTTAAGAATTATTATGACTTAAGTACAGAGTATTTTTCGCTATTTAGTTTGATGACAGGATGAAATCATTCTTAATATCACATACTGTAATAGAACTTTAAAATAATTCCAGACTGTTTCTGCTACCGAACCAAAGAGTGTAAAAGTAGTTAATGACTGATGAGGTCTATCTGATCGAAATGTTATATTTATAATCACGGGAGCTAATTAACAATGTGGGTTATTTCTTTAGTTTTTATTTCCAGTTATCAGGTGTCTCAAGTTATTCTGAGCTGCAGAGTGTAAAATCATCCACACTGTCAGCTGTCACTCTGAGGATAAAATAAAGTTTACACCATTAAAATGCAGCTAAAATCATCATTAAGATATGTGTTTAGTGTGGTTATAAAGCATCTTTCTGTTTGTTAGAAACTATTTTAAAACCAGAGTGGAAATAGAAAACTTGGAACAATAAAATATTAATACTGACCTATTAACATATAGCCTATATTTCTTTTGTTTTTGTTTTTTAACACTGTCACTTTGTTAAGCAAACTGGGAACTTTTGCTTGTGACATTCTCTGGCCTTTTTAGCTTGGTTAATGCATATTTTAGATATTTAGCTTACTGTGGCCAAAATTGTTTACAGAAACACGAAGTTCTTCATATATCTAGCCTCCTAAATTTGCTCCCGAAGTGCACCAGATTGATGTATTTTAACTTTAAAATAGTCAAACTTTTCTTCCGGGGGGGCATGCCCCCGGACCCCCCTAGAAGTTCAGAGGCTCTTTCTTTTTTCACCATACCTATGTTTGCATCACTGCATTATGGTACTTGGCTACAATCAGCTATTAAGAATAATTAAATATGATGTGAAATATGATACACTGATATATTTACTCAGATGTAAAATGTCAAAAAAATAGATACATTGAAATAACTTTACTAAATCTTGAAACTTCCTTATCATACTAAAATGTTAACAGCCAAAATCTTATATTAAAATGAAACTTTCACATTAAAGGGGCAAGGGATTGGCACAGCAACAGAAAATTTTATTTTAAATTAACAAAATATGTAAAGACATTACAGGAACAAAGCTTATTTGTCTGGTGCATTTTAACAGTCAGCAAAATATGTAAACAATTTATATATTATTTATTTATTAGCACGAGAGGAAAAATATATATAAAACAAAACAATGCAAGAGTAGAACAAAAGACATACAATATATAGAATAGATATCACAAATGTGCAGGAGAAACCAAAAAAACCCTAAGGGCAATGGTCATCATTACACAGAATAATTCACACATTAGAAGTGTGCATGTGAGTCAGAGGATTACCTGTATGAGAAAAGGAGTGCATGCTCTCGGTCAAAGGTTAACACGGCAGCGTTTTATGTTGTTTCCTTGAGCTTATGTCGAGAAAGCATAACTGGCCGTCTATATCGATTCTAGCTCGCCATACAATAACCATAATCACAGTGATTCAATCATAGTTGATCTCAATTAGCGTTACGTTACGTCGGTTTATATTCTGTCGGCTCCGCTCAGTGTTTTCAGCTCCGTTTCGTTTTGAAACACTTAACGTTAGCAACATAGCTGCTAATACGGCTATTAGCTACTCAGCTAGTATTAGCTCCTAAGTGTCTTAAACGAAAACGGAAAACCTAGTCGCCGTTTAGGAGGACAGATACGGCTCAAATGTCCCGTATACGTCGAGAGTTACACATTATGACAATCTTAGTAAAACCGAAGTCCCTCACACAATAACTGACGTTTGCATAGCATAACTTGCATTGGCTGTAAAGCTGTGGATGATGGTCACGGAGATGAGCCAGCAGATTTGTAGTGTTGCTACCCTTCGCAGCAACTTTCTTTCTGCATGTTCTGCACACAGGATAGTTGTCCTCCACCAGCTGTCCCTCGGCATTCTTCAGAAACCCAAAGTACGCCCAGACCTCAGACTTTGTGCGTTTAGTTGGGGGGGAAAATGTCCGCTATCACCACCTTCTGCCATGTTTTCATTCTTTGTGTTTACACATGCTACGCATTCACGCAGCGCCTGCATCGCGAGACTTGAATGAGGCTGTTATTACATGTCCTGATAATCCACCGCGATAATGCAATTAATTTAAACATAAACGGTAATTCTTACCGTGTAAAAATTAACCGAAATTTACCGTAATATCGGTAATTGTTACATCCCGAGTTGGCACTAGAGCTACTACGGCTACTGGAGTAGCTTGCAGCTATGGAGCGCTTCTACCAGCTCTTCTAGTCACTGAGCCTCGCCTCCATTTCAACAAATATATTGCATTTATTACAGGTACCATCATCATTGAAGTAGGCAGGGAAATAGCTAAACACAGTCGCCAGGCTGCCCGCCGGGCTACATTTTGCAATGCTAATTGCAAATGTGAGCTGGGCTGCCGGGCTACTCACCTAACACAACCGTAACGCCTGATCCATTGCTGGGACCGAGCCGCTAATAACTCAAGCTCCGGACATTAACCCATGCTACGATTGTAACATTAAATTTAACTGAATCAACATAGCGACATGTGCCTAATGTTACTGTAACACTAATTAAAACAGACATTTGACTTTATGTTGTACCTGTCCAGGAGAAGAAGAGCTAGCTCCGAGTCAGATTGTAGCCCCTTTAGCTCTCGCAGTGCTCTCCACCTTGGAAATGCAAGGCCAATGTTAATCCGAGTTCTGTCCCTTTCTTTATCCGGCAGCTTCTTCGCCAACAACCATTGTTTCTTTAGAGGTAATGTCGGATCCTGGTCGTCTTCAGGTGGATATTCCACTCTCTGCCATTTCATTTCGAATATATGCGCTGCCATTGCTCACTGGCTGTAGCCTTTTATAGGGAGGGAGGGCCAAGGGCTCCGAGAGGAGGGGAGGGGAGGGGAGGGGGGGGCGCATTCACATGAACGTACATGAACGCGCAGGAAAAAACCTTAACGTCGGCCCCTGATATAAGTGCAGGTCCATTTACCATTTACCAAGAGAATTAATGTCAGATCAACAATGTCAGCCAGGTGTGCTTTGTCCTCGTGTCTGTGGTGACATTAGAAATGACCAGAAATGATCTAATACACATTGCGGCATCCAGCGAAACAGAACCAGTGTAGAATAAGTGTAAAATGTAATTTAATGAAGGTGGAAAGCGGTCGTAGTTGCCCACTGATCAATAAACGTTATTCTTTTTGTGAAATGAAAATCATGTCGGGAAAACTCTGGCAAGATTTTATAACACTTATGTATAAGACTTGAGCTCGATCTTTCTGTGTCTGCAGTTGGAGGGCCAGGTGGTGGCCTTGCTGGTGCAGAATATGGAGCGGCTGGATGAGCAGGTGAAGGAGGAGGCTGATGGCATCTATAACACACTGGGTAAGGAGACGTATACGAAGTCCTTAACAGTGACGTTTCTGTCACTGTTTGTCCTGAAGCAAACTGTCATCAATATAAACAAAAATCTTATGTAGTTAAAATTTGATTCCCCAAAAACTTCATTGCCGTATAGAGTGCTGCAGGGATGATGTTTTATTTTTTTTTAGGCCAACCTGGAACCCGGCAACCACAGTTTTGTTAGCTGGCATAGATGAATTTACTGAAATTGTTAAAGGACAGAGACAGAGCTACAATCATCCACTGTCACCTGCCCAGTGTACGCAAAATTCATCTGAATCAAACAGCTGAAAGCTTGGCATACTGCGTTCAAACATTCATCATGTTTTGAACTGAATCCTAGACTAATTAAACTGCCAACAAAGCAGGTTCCAGGAATGAAATATGGAGCTGTTTTGCTTACAAAGACTGTTGCTGTCCTTTTGTTAAGTAACAAAACAAGAAGTATCTCAGTGTTTGTTTGTGTACTTTATATTATAAAACTGTTAGAAATATGCTAAAATGCTAACAAAAGTTGACCACAAGCAGCAGATGTTAACCAACATAATGTGAAACTTCTGATATAGACAGGATCAACAGTGTCTGAGCACTTCCATGTTGCTAAAATGTGCAAGGTCAATAGGACAAACATGTCATTAACCAATCTACCCATGCATACATCTCAGCAAAACATCAGGCCATGTTCTTATGAGCAGTATATCCACAAAATAACTAGACTGGAAGGTGCTTTCAGTGCATTCATTTATATTCAAAACATGTGGGACAAATATCTGGAAGAAATCTGGGACAAATTTCACTGCACACTGTAGGTGCCACAGACTCTTTGCTGCTTCTATACTGCACATGATAAAAAAAACAGGCTTGGATAAAGATAGCAGCTCAGTAGCATTTGAATATTCAGAGCAAGAATAATTGATCATCCTTGTCATGTTTAGTGCAGAAACATGACAAGCCTTTCCGGAGGGAGCTATGCCTTTAAGGTGTGTATGAGCCAGTGTTAGAGCTCTGGGCAGTACAGTGACAGCTAGTCCTCCTGGACCCGGATTTGACATTACATAGAGGGCGTAGACTAACTTTATTTGTATTCTTTAAGCTTTAACAGTGAGTCCCCCTGCTGCCAAGTGTCCTAGACTTTTTCCAGTGACAGCGAAAGGAAGCCGTCAGACTCTCATTTAAATGTTTTAGCAAAGAGGAAGCACTTTTAAACACTGTTTTTTAAATCTGAGGCGTGAACCCTTAGTTATGGAGAGTCAGAATCGCGTGTTTGTGGGATAGATTTAACGGCTTTAAATGTAGACATGAGGGCTAGGAGAGGGCACGGGCCAGCGGATAGTTTGAGAAGTCATGCTCTCTGTATTTAGCCTCCCATGAATCAGACTTTTCTGCCTCTCAGCTCTTTTTGTGTTGAATGAGTCTACTGAGATGATTTTTTTCTTTGTTGCCAGATTGAGGCCGAGTGTCAGGAGGGCTGTTTAGGTGTGTGTATTTGGCTCTTTGTGCAAGTGTGGGTTATATCGAGGGAGCAGTGCTTGTGCAGATCTTCTATTCAAGTGTGTGTGTGTGTGTGTATGTGTGTGTGTGCGTGTGTGTGTGTTATCAAGGGAGCTCTCCAAGCTTGAATAAGCCTTTTGTCTGCCTTGGCTGCTCTCTGCTCTGAGCCTGCTGTCCACCAGGATGCTGTCTGTCTGCTCTGTTTGAATCACTGATAAAGGCCCTTCCTCTCTCCCTCAGCGCCCTCCCTCTCCATCCCCTCTTCTGTTTCTTTCTCCCAACATTTCTCTTTCACTCAACATTTCTCTATCATCTGCCGCCCCTCTCTCCAGATGTTGCTCGTTTTCTGTCTTATTTGTTTTGTCTTCTCTCCAAACTCTGTGTATGTTTGTTGTGATGTTGTTACATTCCCTCACTCCCTCTCTCCTCATGTCCCTCATTCCCTCAGCTTCCCATCCCTCATCTTTGACTTTGGCTTCCCACCCTTTTGCCTCCCTTCTGCGTTTCCTCTCAATTTATTTCCCTCCCCTCCATCCCCTTAGTTTTCCTCTTCTCCCTCCTTTCATCACCACCCCACAATCTCTTTCTCTCTCTCTGTCCCCTTCTGCTGCAGTCTGCTCTGATAGAGATATCATGTGGCAGAGACAGCTTTCTAATATAGATAGATAATATTAGAAGTAGCTGGGACAGAACCCAGATGAACCCTCTATAAAAAGATGACTGTTGTATTTCACAGTTCTGCTTCAAAGTGTGTTTGCATACCATCTGTATGTTAACTTGTGATAGTTAGAGGACTTTGATTAAAGACTATACTGAAGTTGCAGCATGTATTGAGGCAGATGCACCAGCACAGAGAAAACGAGTCTGAAGCTTTGTTTATAGTAGCGCTGGACACCGTGACATGGGCCTCTGTAGATGACGTGCAAGCTACAAGCATGCCCAAACCACCTCAACTGGCCCCTTTCACCTTGAAGGAGCAGCGGCTCTACTTTGAGCTCCCGCTGGATGTCTGAGTTCCTCACCCTATCTCTATGGCTAAGCCCAGACACCCTATGGAGGAAGCTGATTTCAACCGCTTGTATCTGCGATCTCATTGTTTCGGTCAGTACCCAAAGCTCATGACCGTAGGTGACGGTTGGAACGTAGATGGACCGGTAAATTGGGCGCTTTGCCTTTTTGCTCAGCTCCTTCTTCACCATGACAGTCCGGCACAACCACCACATCACTTGCGATGCCGTGCCAGACTGCTTGTCCATCTCACACTTTATTTTACCATCACTCGTGGACAAGGCCCTGAGATACTTGAAGTTCTTCGCTTGGGGCAGTACCTTGCTTCTAACCCAGAGGGAGCAATCCACCGTTTTCTGACTGAGAACCATGGCCTCAGACTTGGAGATGCTGACTGTTATCCTGACCGCTTCACAAGCAGCTGCAAACCACCCCATGTATGCTGGAGCTAGCGTTAACTTAGTCTCTATATACAGACTCTACATTCAGTGAATGTAGAGTCTGTAGGCAAACCCCGGAGATCTTGCCTCCGGAAGAAGAGCGGAAGAGCCCTGGTTTCCGGTTGTAGGCTGTTTGTAGTCCGCGTGATATTGACCAATCACGTTTGAGCCGGCTGCAGTTGTTGCCAGGTTAAACGGTCCGTGCGGTGAACTAACGAGGCGGAACATAATTGGCGTCACTGCAAACTCTGAATCCATCGCAATGGTTCAGCATATTTCCTTATATATAAACGGATGTCAGAAACGGAAATTCACCTAATCAAACAGGAATGCCAAAAAATCGGGGGTCTGCCCCCAGAGGCTGTATCGCCGGCTGCCCGAAGTCAGACGCCGAATACAGCCGATGAGTTCCGATAATGGCGTTAACTATTCGTAATTGTCTTCTAAAGATGAACCCTATTGTATCCCAGATATCATTCTTGAAAGTATCTTTATCAGGACAGTTTTCTTTTACCTGTCTGTGGTAACAGCCAGTAATTTATGATATATTTTGATTGGCTGTTGTTTGAAAGGGATACCAACAATATAATTTGCCACTGCTGTTGTCGTTTTAGTTGTGGTGTGGAGTCCTCCATTGACTTGAGTTAGAACAATTTATAAAACTATGTATTTTTAGTTGTTGTTCTCATTCTTGGTGTGGACAGTCCTTAAAAATGTATCTTTGTCTGATTAGCCTCATTTTTGGGTTGTTGTGGGTCACTTTAACATGGTGTGTAACTCATGCTGAAAATTCCCTTACATCCAACCACCTGTGTTTGAGTTTAGCATCTTTGACAGCCTGAGACAAATGTACAGTTTGTCAATCTTACACATAATAAGTAGTGTGTGATATTTATTTGTATGGATGCACGAAGCCAACGTTTTCTGTCCAAGATCCTAACTGATGGTGTATGCTGACACTGATCCAATATCAGTGTTCAGTTTTTCCCAGATAGGGCAAACACTGAATTTCACAATGACATTTAGAAGATTTGTACTTGTTTAATGGGGATTAGTCGTAACTTGCCGATACCCTGTCCACTAAATGAGATCAGTATCTGTACTGACATCGACCCACCAATTCAGATTGGTCTATCCCAACTTATTTGGTTTCTGTCAGGAAATTCTAGGTGTCAGCAAAAGTGGTGGCCATGGAGCTTTTAAGTTTATAGTGACTTGCTGAAGGATACTTTAGCAGGGCAGACACCAAACTTGCAGGTTAATCTTGATTTTTGATGTTTTGTCCTCCTTAGCGATCATAGAAAATATGGCAGAGTTCAGACCAGGCCTGTGCACCGAGGCAGCTCAACAGGGACTCATGCAGTGGCTGCTCAAGAGAATCAAGGTAAGAATGTGTCAGAGCATTGGCTCGAGTAATTTTTAGAGCTACAATTAGTTAATTGATGGATTAATCTGCGACTGTTTAGAATTGATTAATCATTTAGAGTTGTTTAAGTACAAAAATCAAATATGCTCTTGTTTAAACTTTTAAATTGAGAAAAGTTGATGTTTTTCCTTTTCTTAACACTATACTACATTGAAAAGTTTTATGTTTTGGCCTGTTGTTCAGACAAATTATGATTTCCTGACATCACCGTGGATTGTAGGAATTTATGATGGCCATTATAAGTGTTTTTCACATCAAAGGATGCCTAGGCTAACCAATAAAGGAAATAATTGGTAGTTACAGCCCTTGCTATTTTCTTCAGCTTTACTCCAAAATGGTCTGTTCCACAACTGATTGCGTGTAGTATTAAGTTAGAGTCCTCGAAAACAGGTTAATTAAGAAAATGTTCTTTTGACTGAAGGTTGAAGTAGTTTTAGTTTTAAAATAAATTTGCTTATGTGCATGCAATGAAATGCATGTTCAGATAACCTGTAATGTAAACCATTTTATCCAGCATTTAAAAGATAGTGGGCCCTATATTACACCCAGCTCAAAGTGGCGCACAGTGCAGCACCACTGTCATTGCTAGTTTCAGACCAGCACTGTTGTCATTTTTTTTACAGGCAGCACAGACCTGTGAGGAGCAAATATACCTGCCTATGCCTATCTGTGTGCCCATGGGTTTTGAAATAAGGTGTGGTCAGGGATATTGTTGGTGTATTGCTGTTTTGAGTCAGCAGAAAGCGATTGCACCATTGACACTGAAAGTTAGGCCCTGTTTATACGACAACGATTTCAACTGAAAACGGTAAACTTTAGTTGCATTTTGGCCGATCGTTTACACGACAGCGGTGTTTTGGGTGCTTGAAAACGCAACATTTTGAAAACGGTTTCCAGAGTGCAACTTCTTGGAAACGGCAGCGTCTCCGTTGTCATGTAAACTTGCAATATGCAGTTCCTCTGAAAACGGAGACTTTTCGCACATGCGCATTACGGTTCCAGTCACTAGGCATGCCGACCGTCACAACAACAATGCCGAGCTCTGTTTGTGCTGCTCACCCTGTTGATTTGAAGTGAAGTGTAGATCTGTTACTGTAGCAACTCCACCTCGTCGTCCATCCAGACAAAGTTATCTGTGCATGCTTTCGCCATTGTGTCTTCTTTGTTTTGGTTTGTAATCACCGCGTTGTAGAGGAAGGCGCTTCAGCGCAGGCGCATGGCGTCATGCCTTGGTGTTGCTTTGCAAATTTACACTGCCACCCATTGGCCTGGCGTGCATACTACAGCGTTTCCAGTAGATTTTGCGGCTCCGTGTGAACAGGGATCGTTTCAATAACGTCGTCATATAAATGCAAAGGACAGACTTTTCCCTTTTTAGAGAAACCGTTGTCATCTAAACAGGGCCTCAATGGCACAGCATTTTTCCTGCTATTCATAGGGTGCATAATGCAGATAGTGAGATGCGCCTATATAGACAGGTTCGCAATGTGCCTACACTCTGCTTGTTACACACTTGCATGGGCTTTGTGTAGGTGAAATAATACATCATTAATGAGGAATGTGAACGTAGCAGAGTTAACGGCAGAGCTTCTGTTCATCTCCACATTAAGAGTGATGCTCTGCGCATTTTCCTACATGGAGCAGCTTAACTTTATTGATTATTTGAGAAGCTAAAAATTTAGTTAAGTTTCCTCTGTCATGTTTATTACTGCAATTTTTAGTTTTACTGCTTAAATGTCCCACGCTTTTTGCTGCAGTGACATCAATGCTCCTCCTACTGCATTACTCTCAGCAGAGGTGCTTCTCCAATTTGCCAAATGTGCCATGTAAAACGCAGTGTGCCAGCTGCAGGGGCACCTGTCTTTTAAAGAGAATGGATGATGACAGTCTAATTGGTTGAATTTATGTTATACCCAATACCCACATATGATTAATTAAGGGACTAAATACAACCCCCTTTTCCCTTGCACCCACTTTTCACGCAGACTATGCACTGTTTGAATAGCAAAAGTGAAGGTGGACATGGCCAAAATGCACCCGTGCCATGCACTTCAGACCAGATGCTATAGAGTGTTTGATTAGGGCCCCTAAAGTTGCTGTATACTGCTACCATAAACAATTCATGAGGCAGGATCTCAGGAAAAAAAGGTGGAAAAAAAACATTTTGTTGTAGAATACAGGGTGATTTTCTAATTGTGTAGACTCTGGAGAACAGAGTTTATTTAGATGAGTGGTAATTGGAATTTGGCCTCTCCCCTCTCCTTCTCAGGCAAAGATGCCTTTTGATGCTAACAAGCTGTACTGCAGTGAAATCCTGGCTATCTTGCTACAAAACAATGACAGTAAGTCTCACTAAATGGTGCATGGCTTTCAAATGATGTCCGTTTATCTTCCACTTTTCTGTCACCTCTCAGCTTTCTAAAACAGAGAGAAAATGCCCTGTCCCTTTTTCCCCTTTTCCTCTATATTTTTTTTCTTTATTTCTTCATTTCATCTGTTCTGGTAATTTCATCCCACTCCTTGCTTTGGCTTTGCATCCTTTTCTCTTTTACTACCCATCTTGGATTATTCTTATTCTCTTTCAGCCTTACCTCTTTCCGTTTTTCCCTTCTTCTCTCTTTCCTTTTTGTGTCCTTTCGATCTTTCTCTTTCTATTACCACTCCTAGCAATGTCTCTCATTTACATTGCCCTTTCATTCATTTCCTTTGTCCTTTCCTCCCTCTTTTCTTGTTGTCCTTTGGTTCTGTCATTTTCTTCCATCACTCTTTGATTTCCTGTTACCTTTGATGTTTCCATTCCTCTTTCTCCCACACCTTTTTTCAGTCTCCCTGTCTGGCTTCTTTTCTTCCTCTCTCGTTGTTTATTTGCCTTCTTCTCCATCCTTTCCCTCCCTCACTAAAACCTTGTAAAGCTTCAGATAGCCACAGGACTATCAGGTCCTTGAATAGGTTCTCATTAATGGTACAAGCCATATTGATATTCAGTGGGAGTCATGTCTCATTTTACACTCCTTCTCCTCGCCTTCACTAGTGCTGCCTTTAGTAATCCTCTCCCTGCTGCTCTTTCTAATACAAAATCAAACTTAACAAAAATGTTATTTTTCATAAAGGAAATGTGCTCCAATGAATAATGTTGACAGTACCTTGAAGTAACAATAAGAAAAATCACATGACTACAAAGAAAATTACGTTTAGGAAAAAACCTTGATGTGCTACTTTGAATGTAATTAGCACTTCCTGCTGTCAAATTTTAAAACCTCACTCTGACTTTATACTTGTGTAAATACTAGCTGCTGTGAATGAGAAGAGCATCTCATCTCCGCTAATTAATTATCTCTGTAGCTTCACTGTATTTTTCAAATCAAATTCTGCTGTTAATGACGAGCACTTCTCTGCACAGAGTAGGGTTGGGCGATGTCCACAGTGAAACATCTGAGTGGATGATGACACCGTTGCTTTGATGCTAAACCCGACCTGATCGCAAACTGAGAACTTTTTAATGCATTACAGTCGCACAGTTGTCAGGACTGATGTCAAGGACTTAACACCACAGTGCTCTCCAAGATGTGTGTGGGTGTATGAGAGACAGACAGAGACAGTGGAAGAGAAGGTGTAAGGTGGACTATTGCATGCAGTGTTTCTGTTGGCCTATAACTTTATCAGAACGTTGCCTTGTCACTTTTTGACCCGCCTGCCAGAACCTGTGATATTTAGATAACTTTACCAAGTGAATTTGAAAAAACAACAACAACAAAAAAAACAAACCCAACAACAAAAACAAAAAACAGAAGTCCACCCAGCAGATATTGATCAGTGACAGCAGTAAAGTGTAATGATCGCGGCAACAAAGTTGGTTACTATAAAGGGAATTACTTTGATTCTTGTAGATGAATCAGAATTGTTACCTCTTAAAGGGATAGTGCACCCAAAAATGAAAATTCAGCCATTATCTACTCACCCATATGCTGATGGAGGCCCTGGTGAAGTTTTAGAGTCCTCACATCCCTTGCGGAGATCAGCAGGGGGAGCGGCCAGCACACCTAATGGCGTACAGCGCCCCAGACTAACGTCCAAGAACACAAAATTGAATCCACAAAGTATCTCCATACTGCT
>NC_065521.1:12704851-12726517 GCF_006386435.1 Epinephelus moara | reverse complement strand
ACACTTGGATCACTACGGATGAGCAGTATGGAGATACTTTGTGGATTCAATTTTGTGTTCTTGGACGTTAGTCTGGGGCGCTGTACGCCATTAGGTGTGCTGGCCGCTCCCCCTGCTGATCTCCGCAAGGGATGTGAGGACTCTAAAACTTCACCAGGGCCTCCATCAGCATATGGGTGAGTAGATAATGGCTGAATTTTCATTTTTGGGTGCACTATCCCTTTAAGACGGCTTGAGTGGTATCTTTTTTTTCATACCCTCATGAAATCTCAGTGGGGTATAAGTTATTTGGTATTAGTGTGCAGTGGTATCCCTCCCCATTTCCACATGACACCTGGCATGTTCTCTACTTTCCCCAAGCTCTCTTAGTATGATAAATGCACAATGTCAAGAAAGTTAATGTTCTTATACCTAAACAGAAACTAAACAAAAAGACTAAGACTTACCACAGCTTAATTGACTCCTCGCTAAGCCCCACACCTTTTTGATGTTCCATCAAGTTTTTGGAGCTAGCATGGAGCCCAAACTGTGACTAACTGCACTCCTTGAATAAATATCACATTTTTGGAAAAACGAAAAAGTTATTTCAGATAGAACCCGACAGGAGGGTCTAAAATGTGTGTTTGAAGGATATATCTAGGATGTCAGACTCACTCAGCAGCAACAACAGGTTAAAAAGACAGTTTGAAGCTAAAGCCGAACTATAGGCTACAGATCACAGTGTAAAAGTGAACCACCCCATCACTGCTGATCGACACAGAAGACAATGAATATAAAGGGAAACGATGCCAATATTGAACCAGCTGTGTGGCATCGCAGTGTGTGCAGATTAAGGTATCTGGCTACCCCCATGCTGCCGCCAGCACTTGGACCTCTGATGCCGGACATGCACGGAGCTCTGGGAGAAGCCAAACAATGTTCATCTGTACACACTGTGATGACACACAGCTGGTTGGATATCTGCAAAGTTTCCCTGCTTCCCTTAACTGGTTCTTGTACAGCAGGGTAGGTCTTTTTGCAGTGTTGTAGTCATTAAAAAGCAGATGCTGCATGTGTATATATTCAGTAGGCTAAACCTTCAGTAGCTAGCTAGCAAACCCTACACTTTTCAGGGTTTGATTTTGGTTCTGGAACAGGGAAGAAATGTATATCTCCTTCCAACCTCTCCAGGTAGCGAGTATCATTAATACATGTGCCCCAGGCTTAATGTTTAGCCCGAAATCAACAAAACTAGCCTGAAGGAAATCTGAAATGGTTGCATGAGAGACAGTGGAGCACAGCTGTGTTGTTTTCGGACCCTGATCTGAGCTGGCCCCAACGCTACGCTATGATTGGTCAGTCTGCATCTGGGAACAGGACTTAGCAAAGGGTCAGTTGCCTGGTTAAAACATTGAAACGCACACGTCATTCAAACTAGACAGAAACAAAATAAAACTCACCAAAACAGTTTATTAAGTCTTGTTAGTCAACTGCTTAGTCAGTTGACTGTTCCAATAATCTCCAACTCTGGTTTGAACAAAATAAATCCTTAATTCACTGAGTTAGACATGAAAATATGCCATTTTTCCCCACTGCCTGTCTCTCTCTGCTGTTGCTGGCCAGCTCTTAACAGTCCTGTGACATTGTCCCTACCACCACCAGCTGCCTGTTCCACCGGTAGAGACCAAAGACTGACCTCTGGTGGTGCGTGATGTGCATCACATACAATAAGTTTGATGGAAAGAGGAGTATCTGTATTTTTAACGGCATTGAAAATCATACCATCAGGATCTTTCAGTACCCTGGTATACCATATTACTGCCTAAGCCTATTTTGAAGCACCAGTGACTGCCATCAGGGCCACCACAATCTGATGACTGACAGCTGTCAGCCTTAGATGATGGCATCTGCCCAACCCTAGCCCATAGAAAGTAAAAGCACAAAATATTGTCACTAGACATGGGCTTACGGTCTGCCACTTGCTGATGTCATTGTAAAGGATTCCTGGGTGTTGACAGCCTTAAATTTAAGACATGTGGCCCTCACTGCCATTCAGGGCCACAAAGAAGTAGAATTGTGTGTTTTATAAAACATTTTATTACTTAGGCCTAGGTGGAATAACCTGTGTGGATGTATATTTTTCAGTGCCCTCATTTTCCCTCATTTTCTCTCCCTGGAGGTCCTTGTAGCCAATGTGTTAGTCACTGTTTATGCTCACTGTATGCCTTTGTAGCGCTTCAGTCATTCCCTCCCTTTCTTTGTCCTTTTCTCTTTTGCTTTCCTTCATCTATCCACTTAAACCTTTTTTTTCTGTCCTCCCTTCCGCTCCCTAAATGTCTGTTTTTTGCTACCATCTCAATTTAATCTCCCTGTTGTCTTGTTACTCCATTTTTATCTCTTCGTCTTCCTCCTACTGCATTTCTTCTTTTTTCCACAGATACAAGAGAACTATTGGGAGAGATGGATGGCATTGATGTGTTACTGCAGCAACTATCTGTAAGATTTTGCTTTACTCTCTATTTTTAGTTTGCTTTACCACTACCCTTCTTATTATCCATCATTCATTGCAGCCTCGCAAGAGTAAATCTCAGTCAATTCTCAAACATGAGCGTCTCCTGAGCCAAGATTTAACATAAGCAGTGTACTGTATGGTGGTGCTCTAACCTGTGGGTGCACATCACTTCCAGTATAACCCTAAGCAAATGTTTTACTTTATTTCCAGCCTTACAAATCACCCCACCTATACATACTGTGAGCGGACAATAGTTACCCATCAAATAGAGATGCGAAGTCCCTCCCCTTCTGGTGGGCCATCATGGGACCTGAAAAATGATCTATTAAACTGGTAACCATGAGTGTAATTCATGGCACAATTCAAATGGGATCAAAAACTTTGTCTTGCCATTGACTATTGTACATGTTTTTTCCGAAATAAGGTTCCATGGGGGACAACAGAAGGGGAGGGACTTCTTCTCTTTATTAGCTATTGACCAGCAATTTTTTAGTGGCTATTGGCCTTTTCCCTTTCCTTTCTTTTCTCTCAATTATAATATTAACCTGGCTAACATTTCTGTTATGCCAGGCCTATTCCTTCTCATATCACCCACATTCCCAAACTACCCTAATAAACTACTCCACAAGCTGTTGCTGTGGTTTAAAGAATTTCCTTCTCAAACACGCCTGCCTGGGATTTCTGTCTAAATGCCCACTTCACTCTCAGGTGTTCAAACGCCACAACCCGTCCACAGCCGAGGAGCAGGAGATGATGGAGAATCTCTTCGATGCTTTGTGTTCTTGCCTAATGCTGCCGGCCAATCGGGACCGCTTCCTCAGAGGGGAGGGGCTTCAGCTAATGAATCTCATGCTCAGGTGAGGCTGCAGTACAGTCTAAGAAATGCCAGCACTGGGACTCACTCCTAGGCTACTTATGGAAGTGTTGGGTACATTTCCTTCCTCATAAAACATTTGCAAATCTGATTGTGGATGCTGACAGTCCTGTACTACTTTTTTCCCTCATTTTCTTTAACCAGTGTAGCATGATAGCATAGAGAAATTAGCAAGCTAGCTAACTAGCTTGCTGCTTTGTGAGTAAATTTTACCAACCTAATGCATCATCGTTACACAGCGTAGGAAAGCACATTGCTATCACCAGATAAGTGACAACTTTGCTCAGGTCATTTCCAGTAAACACTGTGAGATTGGCATTAAAGCATGATGGACTTAGCAAGCTAGCTAGCTAACTAGCCAGGCGATTTCAAATGGCAGTTTCAGATGGAGGAAAAAGAGGATCACCTCCTCAGTTTGTTTTAGGAAGAGCTGTGACGGTATGAAACACAAGCCTTAAAATTTACGGGTTATGCTATTGAATAATGAGTGTTACAGCGTCAGAATGGAATGCTGCCACCGTCGTAAAGATAAAGTGGAAATAAGACATTGTAACCACCAAAGTGCCACCAACCAGAACTGGCAACCTGAAACTAGAGGTCGATTAATTAGTCGGTTTGGCCGATTAGTCGGTGCCCATACAAACTATATTTAAAGGTTAAACTTGGCTTCGATAGTGGCCAATGGCTGGGCAGCCTCTACCAGTCACATGAGTGCGTATATCACAGACTGGTGCTGAAGAAACAAGGGTTGTGTTACATAGTCAGTGGGTACAGCTCCAGAGAAAGCAAGTCCCTTCTGCTCTGTGACTGTGTCTAAGTGTACTGTATTTCTCTTTAACATGTATTAACATGAATTTTTGGGCTGGACCACAACAGCGGGGCAAAGTCTGTGACTGAGTGAATGCCACCACTTCCTGTTTAAGATTTGTTTATTTGTTTATTTCTAGGATCCCCATTAGCTGATGTCATGAGATTGAAAGCACTCTAGCGTTCCATATACGTTCCAGCCATATACTAGGTTTTGATCTAGTCTTGTTTACATCCATGCTACCTTGCAGTCTTCTTCTTCCTTGCCTTTTTTGGAGCATTACTGTATTTCTTTGCATATTTGCAACTGTTGATAAGTGAATAAGGTAAAACTGGCTGCAGGAATTTCTGTTACACGGCCAGTGTATTTTTTAGCCATGCCAGCTCTTGCTGCTCACTCCATCACCCTGCAGTGGTTTTACTTAGGAAATGCTGTCATCACTGGCAGTGATAAGTATCACTGCATACAAAATGTAGTTCAGTATCACAGTGGGAATCAGTTAATGGAGCTAATAAACATATTTTCAGTTACTGCACTTAAATAACCAACATCCATTCATGATTAATACCAAGGAACTTCTTTGTTTGCATAGTTTCAATGTGTAGCAATGAATACATTTGATCCACAGCTAACATTTTTTTTTTTTGTAAATGATTGTTTTATTTTATGTTCCTATTTATGTACTCAGGAAAATGAGATCTCCATCTCAATGGGACTTACCTGATTAGATAAAGGTTTTCATATATATATATATATATATATATGTATGTATATACAGTCAAGCCCGAAATTATTCATACCCCTGGCAAATTTTGACTTAAAGTCACTTTTATTCAACCAGCAAGTTTTTTCTTGATTGGAAATGACACAGGCGTCTCCCAGAAGATAATAAGACGATGTACAAGAGGCATCATTGTGGAAAAAAATATTTCTCAGCTTTTATTTACATTTGAACAAAAAGTGGCATGTCCAAAATTATTCATACCCTTTGCAAACTGTCACAGTCTATGGGAAAATCCAAAGTTCTATACCATTCCAAATAGTCCAAGCTGTTCTAAAGCATCCTAACTATCCTGATTCCTTGGGAACAGCTGTTTTAATCAACTCAGCAGGTGAAAAACAGCAGCTCTCTGCAGTTGGTTTGTGGACAGTCATGGCTAAGACAAAAGAGCTCACTGAGGACCTGCGGCTGCGCATTGTGGCTGCTCACAAGTCAGGAAAGGGCTATAAGGCCATATCTAAATGTTTTCCAGTTCCAGTGGCTACAGTGCAAAGTATTATTAAAAGATACAAGACGTTCCGCACTGTGGAAAATCTCAGAGGACGTGGTCGGAAGCCAAAAGTGACACCTGTGCTGGCCAGGAGGATAGTGAGAGCTCTGCTGGTGGCAACGTCTCAAGGCAGACAGTCCAACGGACACTGTACACTGCTGGGTTCCACGGACGCAGACCAAGGAGGACGCCACTTCTCCAGATAAGGCACTACACTGCTGGGTTCCACGGACGCAGACCAAGGAGGACGCCACTTCTCCAGATAAGGCACACAAAAACCCGCTTGGCCTTTGCAAATGCTCATCTGGACAAAGAAGAAGACTTCTGGTCTTCTGTTTTATGGTCAGATGAAACAAAAATTGAATTGTTTGGCCACAGTGATGTATCCTTCATTTGGCGTAAAAGAGGAGAAGCCTTCAACCCTAAGAACACCATTCCCACTGCTTTGGGGCTGTTTTTCAGCCAATGGACCAGGGAACCTGCTTTGGGGCTGTTTTTCAGCCAATGGACCAGGGAACCTAATCACAGTAAACAGCACCATGAAAAAAGAGCAATACATCAAGATTCGCAACAACAACATCAGACAGTCTGCAGAGAAACTTGGCCTTGGGCACCAGTGGACATTTCAGCATGACAACGACCCAAAACACACAGCATAAGTGGTGAAGAAATGGTTAGCGGACAAAAACATTAACATTTTGCAGTGGCCCAGCCAGAGTCCTGACTTGAATCCAATTGAGAATCTGTGGAGGGAGCTAAAGATCAGGGTGATGGCAAGGAGACCCTCCAACCTGAAAGAGTTGGAGCTCATCGCTAAAGATGAATGGGCAAAAATACCAATGGAGACATGCAAAAAGATGGTCAGCAATTATGGGAAGCGTTTGATTGCTGTAATAGCCAATAAAGGCTTTTCTATTGATTATTGAGAAGGGTATGAATAATTTTGGACATGCCACTTTTTGTTCAAATGTAAATAAAAGCTGAGAAATATTTTTTTCCACAATGATGCCTCTTGTACATCGTCTTATTATCTTCTGGGAGACGCCTGTGTCATTTCCAATCAAGAAAAAACTTGCTGGTTGAATAAAAGTAACTTTAAGTCAAAATTTGCCAGGGGTATGAATAATTTCGGGCTTGACTGTATATATATATATATATATATATATATATAACATGATTTTGACAGTCAGTCATTGTATCTGATTCTTTGTTCATACCCCTACACAGTTTTTGCTTCACCACTATTCTTGGTTGAGAAATAATTTCAGGCTATTTTTACAGGTAATTAATTACTGTTCAGCAAGTATTGATGCTACAATGGGTTTCTTTGTAAGCAATAATAACAATGCTTGTTAGACAAGAAAAACAAACATGTAGAGACATTGCAGACTGTTAATATTTAAAAAAAACAAAAAAACAAAACACCATTTCAGCAAGTCAGAGCTACAAAAAGATATTTATTGCAGTACTGCAGTTAATAACTAGGTATAATAATCAGTGTCAGTTAGGTTAGTTTTTACAAATTCTTCATAAGATTTCCAGAAACATCAATCAATCAATTCAGTCAATTTTATTTATAAAGCCCAATGTCACAAATCACAATTTGCCTCACAGGGCTTTACAGTATGCGACATCCCTCTGTCCTTAGGACCCTCGCAACATAAATGCATTACCTATGAAGTATGTTCCCAGTGTAACATTAACCTCCTACACACATTAAAGAGGTACATTAATGTAGAATTTACAACACTAAGTGCTTCAGTGCTATAAAAAGCTTATTTAAAGAGAAAATATGCAGTGTTGATCTCAGTACAGAACATCCGTCTATATACCGTCTCACTTCAGAGCCTTTCCCCCCAGTGATCTCTGTACTGTGAAAATTTGAACACTCATAGCGTAACAGTCTGTAGCGCTGCACAGAACAGCACGTCTGTCTACTCTATTGCCTGGCGAGTCTGCCAGTCCAATCAATCAACAGTTGGTGGAGTGCAGCAAGGCAGAGATGTGACCTTAAAGAGTCATAAAGACACATTACACGCATTTATGAAACCTTCACAGCCTCTGCACCCGTGCGTTGATAATCACATCATTGGACACGTAGATTTAAGGCTCGGATCAATATCTCATTATTGGATGCAAAAACCCTTTTCTGCGAAATCATCCACCAGGGAAACAGAGGAAGAAAAAGACAGAAAGGGAGGAGGATGAGGAAGAGCAAACCAAGATATGACTTTGAGAAAATAATAGTGAATTTGTAAGAATGGAAGAGAATTTCATTTCTTATCCTTTTCACTCTGCATAATACTTAACAGTGCAGGGAGTACAGAACATGAGCTTTGTCTGAAACAAGATGAACATTGGTAAGGGCAGGTGGATTTATACTTGTGTGGTAAACAGCGATCCTATTGCAGATCGCTCGGATGTGGAAATTGGGCTTTCTAAAGTCTGAGATAATAAGTTTGTCTATCTCAGACTGGGCTTTAGGCTTCAAATTTTTAACAGAAAGCTTGCATTACAAACTGGAGGTGTGGGGTTTTAAAGATGTATACGTCTACCAGTCAGAGAAAGATGTTTTAAATAAAGATAGTAGGCTTTAGAGTTAAGAGTTCTCAACTTTGTGGAAGTTACTAAATCGCCAGAGGACCCCTTTAAATCAGCATTTTTTTTTAATTTTTTTTACCGTATCCTGCATTATCAGTTTAATTATAGTTTTCAAAAGATCAGCTCTTGCTTTCTTGCCAACACAATGCAAGTGCGAAAACAAGACAGAGCATAGGATGCAAAAAACAAAAAAACAAAAATCCTCTCCTCTCACTGAGACACATTTATTGGTTTTCCATCAAAAACTCAATTTCAATTCCTACCAGGCCTTTTTAGTCTTGTGCTACATACAGATTTCACACCTGGTGTCTTGATGAATTCCTGGCGCAGCTAAATGTTTGTCAGACCAGACACCTTCTCCCTAAAATTGTGATGTGCTGCTGCCATTTTTACATACACGTGTAAGAACCTGTTAGCAGTTTATGGTGAGTATAGCACCAGTAGTTGTACAAAAGTACTGAATAATTTAATATTTCCTTTCCTGGCATACATTAAAGCCCTAAAATTTAATCTTTGTTCAGAAAAAGTTACATATTAAGAAGGTTTTTCCATTTAAAAAAAGCCCATCATGCCTTAAAATGTCTTTGATGTACCTCTGAGAGGCGGGACTAGTTTGCACAGTTTGTGAAATGAGGCAAACTAGTCCCGCCTCTCAGCTGCTCGCCTGCAACTTGAGTGTACCTGTTCACCTTTGAATCTGCTCATCGTTCTCTACAACATTAGAAAAATAACAGTAATAGATGACATGAGCCTTCGACTTGAGTACAATATCAAGCAGCTAATAAGGTGTTACCAATGTTAGATAAACCTCGTCCCTGACTGCCAACTCTGACAAGTTGAAAGCGAAAATTAAATTTAGCTTGCAAAATACCAGTACCTAGCTACACCTAGCTTCTCCTCGCAATTTGATGGGATTGGTTCCTCAGACATGTGACCAATAAAAAGCTGGCTGTCTAAATCCATGTTTTTGAGCGTGTCATGGGGGCTGGGGTGGAGGCTCAGCCATGGCAATGACTGCTTATATTGCTCATGATTTGTCTGGTAGCATAGAAAAAAACCATATGGACACGTTAACAAAGTTAAAAACTTGATTTTTATTTGATGGAGTATTTAACCTCCTCTACTCACACCACCCTGCTATAAACCCAATTTTGTCCCCAGGCAGGACTGGGGATCCTCAGGGGAAGATTGCAGGTCAACACTATATGCCACATAGAAGTGGTAGACATCATCTGAAAACTGGAGCCTGACGATTAATAAATGCAGCTCAGCACATTGTGTTTTGGTCGGTGTCTATTTAAACTTAGAACATTATGATGTAAGCATTTGATGGCTATTCCGATGTTCAACAATATCTTGTTAGAAGCAATTTTTTGAGTCGATATCAATGTTAAACATATTTGATACTAAATTTAAGCATTTTTACCACTCAAAAATTGATGAAAATGGTCATAAATCCCTCTAAAATACCACATTAAGACACCAAGATCTTGAGGAACACCATATAAAAAGCCATGCTGTGATTTGGTATCAAAAACCTTTGACATTTTGAGATTTCTGTAAGAATTGCATTTCTCAGTGATTGGATGGCGAGTGCTTTTGTTTCTGGAAACTGCTGAGAAACTCCCATATTTTCAGTATATCGATGAGAGCCATATAACCTCTGAATGCCCTCAGTCTCTAGTTTGTGGCTGTAAAGTTTGATGAGGCTGTGATTATCCTAGAGGTCACAATAGGTCATTTTATGCAGTGAAGGTCTGTTGGACAGGTCTGTTTAAAAATGGTCTCACTTCAGTATAATGGCTACATTGGGGACTAACATCATCCCACATGAATAAGGTTTTCCAGTCATACCAAATTTATGCAATTTCAAGACTGTTCAGGGACCCCAGTATGCAGAAATATTCAAATACATTTGGCAAAAATAACACATTTGTACTGCATGAGAAAAACAACATGGTTTTTGCACCACACTTCATTGGACTAACACATAGTGGGCATGTCTGTCAATGTATCATTCAGATATGTTGAGGTGAGAGATCAAATGACGGCTTTAAAAATGGCCATGCCAGTTTTTCCCTTGCCAAATATTGGCCTAAATTTGGAGTGTTATTTAACCCTTTGCCTGGCAAGTTAGCATTACATGTTAGCCGAGGACGCCAGTGTCCAAATGGAGTGAAAAAGGTTAAAGTGCCTTTGAGATTTTTGAATGTACAGTTCCCCTATTTTTTGTGGGAATTTGGCCATTTTCTGATTACACTACGAGAATATTTTGGTCTGACTTTGGGGTGTATAGGCTGATCATGTCCATCAGCACAGGTAAGAAAACTTCTCAGCAAGGGCATATCTTTGAGTGATTAAGTGTCATTTACAATTTCATTTGAATATAAAACCTGCTGCTGCCATGCTAACACCCACTAGACATCAACACTAGTAGAGTTCACGACACCAGGATGTTGAGTTAAGTCACCAACTGAATTGCCTAGTTTCCCTTCAGAAAGTACACTGTGTATCGCTCCCCCCTGGCCTCTCCAGCCGTCCATCATATATAATGTGTCTGTCTGGAGAACCAGACTCAACTGCCTGAAATATGTGTCCCTCCTCTGAGATAAACACTGTCATCTGTCATTGGTGGGAATGGAGGAAATGACAGTGTGACAGACAGCTACATTTCCCGAGAGGAGGCGTGGGGTGGGGGTTGGGGGGGTTTAGACGGAGCAGGAAACAGTTGGTCCCCTTATCGTGCCAATGCTTTAATGATGGAAAACAGATGAATATCTGCATTACAATTTATTTGTTTGACAGAACACACATTTTCTTTTATTGTGGTAGTTTATTGTTTGACTAATTTGTTTGACATCGTGAAACAGCTTTTCAGAATTAACAGCAAAACAATTGCTTGTTTTATCTTATTTAGAATGTATTTTTTTAACTTTCTATTACTTTGTTAAATATATTGTGCGGCTCACAATGACAATAATCAGTAATTTAGTTAAAGGCAGACTCTGATTTTGTTATAACTCACCTGTGAGTTGGGGTAAGAAAACATTTGGGAACATTTTCTTTGCTTTTGGGCGTTTCTCATTAGTTCTTGTGCAGACTAATGGACTCTGATGAGCTGACAGTAACAAGTAAAAATAATATCAATTAAATATATTCAGTGAGCAGAAATATGTGGAGTCAAATCTCAGTGGGCCTCATGCAAGAACATTTTCACATCATTATCCTGAACTTTTTGCTGGTACCATGTTACCAGAGACTTAAAAGAAGTATCTCCCCCCTGCAAAGCTGCTGTAAGAAATCACCAGACGGAAGTATAACTAATGTAGAAGTGTCAGTAATATTCGGAAACCTGAAAGAGCTATTAAGTATTAATAGAATAGTGTCATCAGATCCGTACCGCACTGTGACATAAATAAAGATTAAATGGTTTGACTTTGAGCTTGATGCTAAAAAACGTCTTGCTCAAACAAAATGGAACAAGGGGAAAAAATTAAGCCATGTAATGGGGATGTGGTGAACATAGTGGTAAGAATATTTAAAAAAAAAAAAAAAAAATCTTGTAATATATTTAATGTCAAAGTGTGAACCGAAAGCAGCCTCACCAAATGTCTTCTGGGAGTCTTTAGGAACTTCTAAAAGAACGGCAGTGGAAGATCTGAGGGTTCTTGTTGGGACATAAAATGAAAGGTGGCCACTGATATATGAAGGTGCTAGACTATGCAAGTCTCTGCAGGCAAGTAAAAGGACTTTAAAATGATTTCTAAAAGATATAGGACAGGTAGCCAGTGAAGTGCATGCAAGCAGAGGGCTTATGTTGTCCAAACTATACTGGTTATTTGGTTATTAATTCTGGCTGCAGTGTTCTGCATTGACTGTAATTTTCTCAAAGACTTATTAGGGAAAAAGAGAGCTGCAATAATCTAAAGGACTTGTGATAAAAGCATGTATCAGTGCTTCAGCATCATTCTGAGTTAGAAGTGGTTGAATTTGAAAAAAACCCAAAACACTTCATTGCCAATGTGCATGCTCTGTATATTTATTGAAACAATGAATAACTGTCAGTAACTCAGCATCGTTTCCCCTCTGTGCTGCAGAGAAAAGAAAATGTCTCGAACCAGTGCTCTGAAGGTCCTGGACCATGGGATGATTGGACCAGAGGGAGCAGATAACTGCCATAAGTTTGTGGACATCCTGGGATTGCGAACCATCTTTCCACTTTTCATGAAAACCCCCAAGAAGATGAAAAAAACTGGTACTTCAGAGAAGGAGCATGAAGGTCAGTCACTAATTACAACGAGGCAACAGCAGACACGATTTCTTCATGAAGGCTGGAATGAGCTGTTTTGACCTGTTCTAGTAGTTTGATCTGTTGAGCAAGCAGTGAAAGCACTGGTGTGTGTGTGTGTGTGTGTGTGTGTGTGTGTGTGTGTGTGTGTGTGTGTGTCAACACTTAATCAGAACAATTTTTTTTGGACTTGTGCCAAGTGGTTTTGCCCACTGTGAGGCATCTAATCTGCTGGAAATATAACTCAAGAAGTTTTTTTCCAACTTTATTGAAAAAAATTCAATTCATTCAAAAATATACATAAGGAGTAGAGGTGGTGCTGCCTGTTAACACAATTTAGTACTAAGTAACCTTAGTTGAATCCAGGTTTATGTCTGAAGGTACAAATTACAGATGTCCGTAGACATCTCATCTGCAGGCTACTGCAACTCCACATTGCAGCCTGTAACAACAATGTTACATAAGACATGTATGTAAACTGTAACTGCAACTTGACTGTTAGTAGAGGCATACATCAAAAGGTGGTGATTTTAGTTTGGCATTTAAATAAAGTTTTTTTCTCCCTGTTGGCCTGGTGGCTCACCATGCCTGTACAATTATAGGGGAAACATTGGAAATCAACCCACTGGGACAAAAGCACACAAGTCGCCTCTCTGATAATGACACAGTTCAGATCAATGGCTTCTGCACACACAGTGAAAAAATGTTTGGGAAATTATTTCTAGCGTTTCCACATGCCTGGGAGAATCGCTATTGCGGACTAGGTTGTGGTAACATGTTAGTTTAGATGATGACTGACAGTGCTGGGGATACTTTTTTAACGTCTGTCAAGTCTCATCATTTTTGTTATTTGTCAAGTAAAGAAATCTTTAGTTTGCTGACTGTACTAATTTAAGCGATTGCACTAATCACCACGGGTTAATTTCTTTCCTGTCCTGCGTCTAGTTTTCTGCAATGTGTAGTCGCACCCTTTTCCTGCAGACACACTCGATCCTAATCTGCTCATGTATCACGCTTTGCTGCCTCTTCGGCCTGTCAGTTTACACTATCAATCCAATCTTGATTGATTTTCCTGCCTGCGCTCTCGAACCTCTCTTGTCTCTGAGTGAGAGATAGAGGAAGTGCAAACAAGAGCCAGAGAGAGAAAAAGAGAGGATGTCCATGTGATACAGGGTGAGAGAATCAAATAGAGAAGAGAGTGAAAGAAAAAGGTAGAAGCCCTGTCCATCTCTCTGCTCTTTGTTTGATTACCTACGTCCAAAATGTGGAACCCTTCCTCTCTCTCTGTCTGTATTAATTAAGTTTGATTCATCCGGTGGGGCTTCCCAGCCCTGCAGAGGAGAACAAATTGTCTTCCATTGTGTCCCGTCTCACCCAGGGACTGGATGAATTAACCTTTGACCTCCTCGAGCAGCAGGAGGAAGAGTGGGAAGATAACCCGTCCTAACAGTTAAACCTTCTCCTCCCTGTGTGTTGAAGCCGCCGGCAAAGCGGACACACGCTTAGAAGACAGGCTTTAAAAAGAGATGTGGAAATCCACCCTGGAGGCTCTTTCTCCCTGTGAGGCTTAGCACGTGTGGTCGAGATTTATGTGTATCTCTCAACCGAAACTGCATCTTGAGAGCCACAGTATAATGTATTTTTGGAAGGGTAAAAATCAGTATGATGTTGGCCTTTTAACTCAGCTGCTCTGTTTGTTGAAACCTCCTGCTTTGAAGTTAAATGGTAAAAGCAGTTTAGGATACTTCACAGCCAACTTGGCCGTAACTTCCACATGCTTCGTAATGTCATATTGTTTAAATAAGCATAAATAGAGAAACATTACTTGCTTGCATCTTCAAGATATCCTGTGGAACCTACTGTACTACAAGTTAAAATATCGTAACCAAATACTTTTGGTCATATGGGCTTTAGACATCTAAAAAAATAACAAGACAATAACCAAATCTAGTTAATGGTTTAGCATCTTGTTACCTGTACATCACAAAAGTAGACTTACTCATGAGCTGCTCCAACAATAAATTCTGTGTCTGTCCAGAAGTTCATGTTCATTTTAATACATCTTCATGAAATCCACTCTCTCTGCATAAGGTCTCCAAGCCAAGAGGAGAATTACACTTGTGCATATTCATAAGTTTCAGACTTTTATGAAATGCTGTATTTCATCTGATAACAGTGCAAGAAATCATGAATTGCAAGTTTTATCATTTACAGTATATTCATAAGCTAGAAAATTGTGAACTCCAGTTAGGGCTTAATACTACACAACTTTCACATAGCCACATAGAATGATATGTTAATGTTATATTTTACCCCAAAGCCACAAACATCAAACCATTTTTAAACTAGTCTACCCTAATAATTAGGGATGCACTGATCCGGTATCTGGATGGAATATCGGCCCCGATATCATCAAAATAGATGGATCGGGTATCGGAAAATGCAACCTATACCTGAGGCGATCCTTTCCCTTTAAATCTATTGTGATTTCTTAGGAAAGAACTGTGTGGTCATCAATGCCTGATGCCCAGTCTTTTCTGTTCTACATGTAAAGGTATATAGCTTTTTAGGTCAACCATGGTATTGGATCGGGTATCGGCTGATACTCAAAGCCACAGCATCGGGATCGGTATCAAAACTGAAAAAGCTGGATCGGTGCATCTCTACTAAGAATAATGGCAGATTGCAATTAAAACCATTACTGAAATACCGTGACATAAATTCTAAACTCACTGTTCAGTGAGTTAACGTTGTTTATATGTATGTGTTCCCAAGGTTAAGAATAAACTTTCACAATTAAGTTATTGAAATAGTTCATAAGCATGGGAACCATTGGTTAATTAATTGATCAGAAAATCAGTCCGAAACTATTTAAACGATCAATTGATTCTTTCATTTTTTCCTAGGCAACAATGTCAAACATTTGATAGTTTCAGCTTTTCAAATGTGAGGATCTGATGCCTTTATCACATCATATTGCAATTTTAGGGTTTAGGACTGTTGCTCACACAAAACAAGACATGACATCACTGAAAGTGTATCACTGCTGCACTGTCAGCTACTACAGTCAT
Organism: Epinephelus moara; assembly: GCF_006386435.1. Classification (NCBI taxonomy): domain Eukaryota; kingdom Metazoa; phylum Chordata; class Actinopteri; order Perciformes; family Serranidae; genus Epinephelus; species Epinephelus moara. The sequence goes on along the minus strand of NC_065521.1, from coordinate 12,711,113 downwards.
TCAAACATGTAGCACAGCAGCACTCAATACACATCATGCAAAGCAAAAAGAATGGACTAAGTTCAAAAGTAAGAGAGCGTTATTACATACAAACACATAAAGCACCCATACACACATGAATAGCCAATATGATGGGAAAAATTTAAAATAAGAGTGGTTTCTAACTGTGTTCAATTCAGCCATTTGTTTCATGGTAAGATGGCGATGCTTTAGTTGGACTTTGCCACCACAGTGATGGCATTGTTGTTAGAAAACAGAACTATGTTGAGCCATCTTAACATTTAATCGCCAGACTGAATATATATTGCATATATCGGTAATTCAGTTCTTCCTAGTCAAAAATAATCCATAACATCATACTTCCTTGGACAAATGACATCATTTTTGCCATTCATGTATAATTGGCTTTTAATGTCTGATATCCACAACGTCATTTTTGATATCCAGAATAAACATGCAATTCAGCCATTTGTGCTTTCATGGTATGAGCATTCTGGATACCTGCAGTAGAATTATGTTCATAAAAACTTTCATTTTAGATATTTTCAGTTTTTACTAGTCATAATTTTCATTTCTGATATTCAATCTGAAAAATCCACAATACATTTTTGGATATCTGCAATTGCATTGTTAATAATAATTCTACTCAGAGGTATCTGAAATTGCATTTTTACTAGTCATAATGCCAATTGTGGATATCTGTACTGAAATATTTCCAGTCAAAATGTATTTTTGGATATTCAAATGAACATTATGGATATGTAGAATTTTTTCCCCAATTTGGATATCTGAAATTAGAATAATGACAACTAACAATTGAATTGTAGATATCTGAAATAGGAGTGTTTCGTAGAAAGAATCCTATTGGAAAAAAATGACCTTTCCATGGATATTTGAAATTGAAAACCTGTTACACATGAATGGCAACAGTGAAGTCATTTGTTTTAGGAAGAATGTCATTGTGGATATCTGAATTATTATTTTTTTGACTAGGAAAAATTGAATTACAGATATCCGCAATATATGTCCAGTCAAGTTTTTAAATGTTAGAATGGCCACTTATACTTCTTAAGGATTTAAAGATATCTTGAATTTAGTTTTGCCCATTACAGTACAAGCTGTATATCTTGAGATGAAATTTCTACTCTTGAGAATGTTATTGTGGATATCTTTAATTACCATTCTGATTGGTAACAATATTATTTTAATCTTAGAGAAATGCTATTATGTATATCTAAGATGTAATTACAGATAGGAGTGTGGTTTTACTAAATGTTAAAACAGCTTGCCATAGCAAAACGTATCAACTATCGGATTAGTCAGTTTTCAACCATACAAATGAACAGTTTTAACAATTAAATATGCTCATGCAAGTGTAGTTTTGGAATGAGTTTTCTATAATTAATCAATGTTATTTTTTCTATAAGAGATGCAGCCTGTATAGAATTTCCCATCATGTCTCCATTGATTTCTCTACCATAGGCGTAATGAGATGCCTGTCATAATAAGGCCTATTGAGTGAACCCTCTTTCTCTGTAAGACCACTAATTGAAAATGCTGTGAATCAAGTGGTTCTCCAGAATAACACAATAACACTGTAGATTAATTAACTATCAGGCGCTTCAAACAAAAGTAATTAGGAGGTAGGGACCTCTCTGTCCTTCTATTCTTAGTGCACTCTCTCTCTCACATTCTTTCCACTGCTCTCTCTATCATAAACCTCGGTGCATAGATTGATCCCCGTGAAATCCTTTCTGAAATTGACACAGTCCAAATGACCAGGGATTGCCAGGCCATTATTAGCACACAGAATGGCATAATTAATAGAGACATTCTAAGTGGAGAGGAAGAAAAAAAATCCAAACAACAAATTACATTTCTCTGCTCATAAATATCCTTGTCACAACACTGCCATTCACCTTGCTTTTAGGGTCTCAGTTTATTGGTGTATGTACTCTGTCATTACCACTGAAATGAGGTTGTATGATGGAAATTGGTGGCAGCCGGTTGTTATATTTAGGCAGCTAATGATGCGAGCGAGTGTGAGAGGGAGCAGAAGTAAACAACTAATTTACATGGCAAGGCACAATAGTCATAGCTCCGTCTCCCCGCTCCAACTCCGAAGAGCGCTTCTTTGTGTGCTCGCATGCGTGTGGGTGTTTGTTTGGTGGAGAGAGAGCGCACAAGGGAGAGGCTCAGGGAGGGAACAGGGGCCTTTGTAGTTGATATGTTTTGAACGCCACGCAAACACCTTCGAGTGAAGCGGATGCCCTTGGCGTGACCCTTATTTTCTAATGACTGCACTAAAATAACTAATGAGTGAGGCATGCTAGCACAAAGAGACTGGTATTAGAAAAACTGTCACATTTTGTGGCTCTGTAGTTGTGTTGGAAGTATGCAGCGAGGAGGGAGAATGTGAAAATAAGACGCGTTTATTAAAAAAAAGATAGCAGTTTCATTACAAAGATAAAAGATGGAACTTTATCAGCCCATTACTTTATCACCAGTATCTAGCCTCTGATATTAACAAATGGAGATTTAACGAGCATGACTGCATAGCATAATATATGAGACTAGATAAGTGCCTGTAATAGAGAAACTTGGTTATCAGGATTTAATGATGAAACTTGCGTCAAATATTTCAGTCAAAAGCAGAGAATCAAACGGAGCTCTCATTTGATCATCTCCCCTCCCGGCACGGAGCGCCTTTGGCTCAGATTGAGATCAGTAACATTTTTACATGATTCAAGTTTGATTGTAATCTGTGTTGTCAGAGTCATGCTGTGTAATCCTATTATTAGTGTATTTCAGAGGGAGAGATTTGCTGTTAGATCCCTGTGTAAAGACACATCTAATTAACATCTTCACGTTTGGTCTTTTCCTCTGGTGGGGATTGATCATGTTCAGTCTTGGTAAACTCATACGCTGATGAAACATGCTGTGGTATATTTAGTCGTATGTAATAAGGTTTTAGTTCAGAGCACTAAATATTCTGTGGAGGACAGAGTAAGATCAACATTTAGATGAAATGTATAATTCAGTAATACAACTGAAATTGAGTCACACTTTTTTGACTGCTACAGCCTACATAAGAAAATAAGAAAAGAAAAACATCTGAAACCAGATGATTTATAATATATAGTTAACACCGTTCAGCCACAACATTAAAATTACTGGCAGGTAATAACATGGCATATGTGCATAACATTGATAAACTTGTTACAGCGCAGTTTTCTGCTGGGTATCCATTGCTCTTGACATTTACATTGATGCAACTTGACAGGCTCCCCCCACCTAAACACTGTTGCAGACCAAGTACCCCCCCCCATGGCAACGGCACTCTCTGATGGCATTGGCCCCACAATGCCACACCCCAAAAACTGCTCAGGAATGTCCCAAGGAATGTGACAAAGAGCTCAAGGCATTTACCTAGCCTCCAAATTTCCCAGATCCCAATCAGAGCGAGCATTGTTGGGATGTACCCCAGAGGTGCCTCCCGATCCACAGTGGGGCCTCCTTGGGACTTAGCTCTGACCTGTTGAGGCATGGACCCCTGGGTGGGTCCTGTGGTGTCTGGCACTGGGGCACTGGCAGTGGATCCTCTGAGTCCTGTGAGTTGTGAGGTGGGGTACTGGCATCTCCCACTGTCGCTCGATCAGACTGGGATCTGGGGAATTTGGGGGCCAGGTGGACGCCTTAAGCTCTTCGCCCAGTTTCTCGGGCCATTCCCATTCACTTCATCTGTCAGTGGTTTAAATGTGGTGCCTCATAGGTGTATATTACTTGGTACTTGATGGCTTCCCCTAGTTATGCATTAATTTGACATTCTGGTATCTTTTAGGGTTCTTATGCATTGATTGATTGATTTTAGTCATTTTCAGGTCTGGATTAGTGTGAGAAAAAGCAAAAAAAAGAGTAAATGTAAAAATATTTGTATTTCTAGACTTCTGCCCCTATTTTTTTCTAATAAAAAATTCAGAATTTCTAAAAATTAATTTATCATATAAGCAGGGTTTTTCTTTGTGGGTTGGGGCAGGCAGCCAGCTTGACCAAAATGTTTACCTCTGTGTAAGAGAGTGCGGGCCAGAGCGAGCTTGATATTGTCAAAAGCATGCCAAGAAGTATGGTGTGGATGAAGGCACACGCCAAAGCAGAGCAACCACTTTTAAGTGGTCCAATCAAATGCAAAGGATTTGATTTGACACTCTAACCTCTGTTTCACGGAATACGAATGTAGGAAGCACCGGTGGGTTTACTTCCTCTTTGGGCAGAAATGTTTCACAGTGCAACATTAAGTGGAACTGATCTGTTAATTGATTTGTATGAGGTGCAGTACCTGGATACAATATTCTGGCAATTATTTGGCAGTTTAATAGCGTGCATAGTCAAAATGTACAACAGTTTTTTAAAAACAATTTACATAATAAACACCTAGCTATTTTTACTCAGATGTTAAATGTGGTCTGAAAATCTTCTGATAAGGAACTGATGTGAAGGAACCCTGCGCTTTCGTCTTGTTTCTCTGAGGCTACATCCACACCAATACATTTTTGTTTTAAAATGCACTACTGTTGCTCTGTCCACACTACTCTGATGTTTTGGAGCTCCTTAAATGGAGACCTTTGAAAACGCTGCCGACCCTGTTTTAGACTCCGGGGTTGGGTTTTTGTCTGAATGGGAGGAAACAGAGACACATAGTCATGTTTGCTTCCCATTGAGTCTTTTCAGTCACAACATGTGACGCCAGAACATTATCGCTAGGTCTACATACCCTTTGTAATTTCATCCTTCTTGTGAGGCTACTCCTCTCGTATAGCCTTGGCTTTCTCTGGTGATGGATAATGCTCCCGATACTGCCCTGATATACCTATTTGTACTCAGATGTCAAATACTGTCTGAAAAATATTTGAGTCTGGAAATGAATGGAACTTTGAAATAGAAGATATGGAGGGACCCTGGTAGATAGAGACCTTAATTTGACACAGTCAGTCAAATTTGGATAAAGCAGTAACATCAGTGTTTTATCCTAGGCAGAGCAGACGGTCACACTGAGCCAGACAGCATCCTGATACAAAACACAAGAGCCACAGACTCTAAACAACAACCACATTAGCTTTCCTTTAAAAGCTCATTCTTATCTAACTTACAAACATGAACACGTCCTTTGTTGAACCTTAGCCTGTTGAACGAGACACTAAAGACAACAGACATTCAAGAGCGCACTGCTAATGTCAGCTTTTAAAAAACACATTGACATTATTTCTCACCACAGAAACGGATGGCTACATTTCAGTTAGACTTTAATAACTCAGACCTTTTTATATCAGCCATTTTGAAGAGGAACCTAAAATGATTATATGTTGTTTGTTTCATAAGAAATTTGAATGAGAGCCATAATTCCTTGTTTTGTATATAGACAGAAAGAAATATGAGATTTTTTTCCCTCTGTAGTCACAGAATATTTCTTAGAGAAGGGAACAAAGCAACCATTCTGTTTAAGGTAGAGTTTGTATACTTTGTACAGAGCATGTGGTGCTTCATTCAGTAAACAGTGCTGTAATACTGTATTAGAAAATATTCAGCTATTTGTTATAGGTTCTATTTACAGTTACCATTCTGTTACCATTTTTTATACAAGAACTTTTCCAGGAACCCTCTTCAAGAATTCTTAACTTTTCTTACATTTTAATCTCAGTAATCTCACCATTCTTCTGGTGTGTCTCAGTTTTGAGAATGAAGCTGTACATGAGTTGTAGTTGTGTGGCACCTGTGTTTGACCATGCAACAACATTTGCCATTGCAACTCTCATCCTTAGTGTTCCATAACTTTCAGAAAGTACTTTTTGCCACCTGGAACTATTGAATGGAAACTAAATGTAGTTCCTAGTTCCCCAGGTCAAAACACAAGTTTAGTTGAATAGTTCCTCACGATGTCCGTGGTTCCCCAGAAGAAAATTCCTGAAGTGGAAATGACCAACAGGTAATGCTTTCTGTGGCCCAGGAACTGTGGAGGTGAAGTTTGCTGTGCTTAATGTAGCAAATTGATCAAACATGAACCGTGAGACCACTACAATATCTGTATAGCATTCAGACTGTTAGGGATGCACCAAAATGAAAATTTGTGGCCGAAGCCGAAGCCGAATATTATTAAATGCTTGGCCGAATACCGAGTACCGAATACCGAATATCATTGTTTAGTTTTTCATTAGTTTTTGCAGATGAACCCCCTCCAGATTAGTGTTGTCACGGTACCAAAATTGGG